>NC_086453.1:295331677-295385083 GCF_028390025.1 Pseudophryne corroboree | reverse complement strand
ATGGTCAAACATTTACAGTGGAAACTGACCACAAGCCATTGGTAGCTATCATGACTAAATCATTCCATGACTGTCCCATGAGAATTCAACGAATGCTTATCAGACTACAGAAATATGATGTACACTTGCTGTACTGTCCCGGCAAATACATGTACATTGCTGATACACTTTCTCTTGCTGTGGACAAAAGTGAATGTTCCAAAAGTCTGATGGATGGAGATAGAAGCCTATGTTAATTTGATCATAGCTTCTCTACCAGTGTCTCTTGCAAGACAAGAACAAATTAGGAAAGAAACTGAGACAGATGACACAATGAAAGTGTTGAAAGATATCATTCTGAAAGGTTGGCCAGCAGAAAAACATGCGTGCCCGCTGTCTATCTATGATTATTGGATGTACCGCAGTGACCTTACAGTTGTCGATGGTATTATTTACAAAGGCAATAGGTTTGTCATACCTGCACGACTAAGAAAAACTATGCTGTGCAAGATACATGAAGGCCACTTAGGAGAAGAAAAATGTAAGCGGAGAGAGCGGGAAGTTATGTATTGGCCAAGACTGAACCAAGACATAGCACAGACTACAGCTACATGTGAATTATGTCTTACGTATAGACCGAAACAACTAGTTGAGCCACTGAGTCCTCACGCAGTGCCAGAGAGATCATACCAGAAAGTTGGCGCAGATTTGTTTGATTGTAATGGGAAAACATACATTGTCGTGACTGATTATTACTCTAACTACCCTGAGGTGAAGACACTACATACAACTACTAGTAAAGCCGTAATCAATTGCATGAAGTCAATCTTTGCAAGGCATGGTATTCCTATGGAAGTGTTCACTGACAATGGTCCTCAATTTTCCAGTCCTGAATTTAGACAATTTGCTGATGAGTGGAAATTTGTCCATACTACGTCAAGTCCCCACTATCCACGCTCAAATGGGTTGGTGGAAAGTTCAGTAAAAACTGTAAAGAGTCTCATGAAAAAAGCTCAAGATGGTAAAGAAGATTTCTACAAAAGTCTTTTAATCTACCGCAGTACACCTTTACAGAATGGACTTTCTCCTGCACAAATGCTGATGGGAAGGAGGATTAGAGCAAATCTCCCGATACATGATGAACTGCTTAATACACATAACTCAGCGTTGGTCAGACTGAGTAAGGAACCTCAACAGGCGAAACAGAAACTGTTCCATGACAGGCGAGCAAAAAGCTTATCTGATCTAATTTCGGGTGACCAAGTCCGTCTCAGAGATCACGAGAAAGGTATTTGGGTGTAGAAAGGTATTGTGCAAGCACAAGTAGCACCAAGATCTTATACTATACGTACAGAGCGTGGAACGGAAGTAAGAAGTAATCGAGTGGATTTAAGATCTCAACCTAACCATAATGAAGACAACATGACTGAAGAATACCCTTCATCTGACATGTATGATGATCCTGATAATGGTGAACAAACCACGATTCTAGAAAGGTCCAACATGGTCGATGAAACACAGACTGTGTATGAAAGACCCAAAAGGGAAATATGCAGACCTGAGAGACTCATTGAAACATGTTAGATGATGTTCTCAATATGACGTTGTTAATTGTTGCATTGACGCATACAGGGTTTATCTTTAAAGAAAAGAGGATGTTATGTTAGTGCATTAGAATGCTTAATATTTGTAGACACTCCCTTACTAATATGTATAAGCCTGAATCTTCAGTGATGGTCCCTAGGACCAGGGGGATGCTGGGAAGTGGGTGGTCCAGTGTGCAGTGTGTCTGGAGTTGGTGATGGAATAAAACAGCACAGCAGTGAACTCACATGTCTCTGTATCCTTATGACTGGATTTACAAACATATGAACAAAACACCTACAAAGTTTCCATCTGCAGCACCACTGCAAGTGCACTGCAGTACCATGAGGTGCCACATCACACAGTGTGAGATCTTCTGCCACATCACATAAAAAGTGTGTTAAGGGGAGTTTTTCTTTAATCTTGTTTTCGACCAACTTCATGAAAAAATTAAATGTTGTATCTGCCATGGATGTCAAATCTATGACACAAATAAAATTAAGATGACTACAAATTATATGTGGTTTATTTTTGCACATAAGAAAAAACTTTGTTTTAAAAAAAAGTTATTAAGCTTGTTTTTTTGTATAGATATAATTATATTTTCTAGCTTCCCTTTAATTACCAGAGGATCTAGGAGAGGCTACACATGGATACAGCAGCGCCGGAACTACCATTGGTGCAGCAGGTGCATTGCACCGGGGCCCATGAAGATTAAGAGGCCACTGCTGCCCAGATGAGTAATGAGTTATCTCTTCCCTGGCTCCCCCACAGACCATTTTGAGCAATGTCGGATGAATGGTCCAGCGCAGAGAGCAGGGAGGGCCCCACTGTCTTAAGGCCCGTTTTCACGGCCCGATTTGGGGAGAGATGTGTGCTGAGCATGCAGGGAAGACAGGGGGGCCGCTCATTTTACCCAGCGGGTGAAATGAGCGACCTGCTAGATTGAGCCTGTATGCAGGCCAATTTAGCACCAGCGATAGCGTTGCGCGGGGCTGTGCATCACTATCGCTGTGGGGGTACACACGGAGAGATCACTGCTTAAAATCTAAGCAATCTAGTCAGATTGCTTAGATTTTAAGCAGCGATCGCTCCGTGAGTACCCCCCTTTAGGGACATGCCCCATACCTTAGGTAGGTAGGGCTGACCTTATATATGCTGGACTGGTAGAGGAGTCCTGCCACTTCATCACAGCCACTTACTGCATCTAATTAACAGACTGCTGTACATTTCTTCTTATTCACTGCTGTCTGTGAATTAAAGGCAACCCACGGTGTAACTACCACTGTCAGAGTCTGCCTGACCGAGTGCTAAACTGAAGAAAGCACAAGGGGCCCCTGTCACAGACAGAGCAGAGGCCACTATGTTCCGGCCCCCACCAACGTACATGCCGCCTGTTGTCACACCGCATAGGACCCCTGTCACCCACTGCCTCCCCCTGCCTTCCACTGTCACCCTCTGCCTCCCCATGCCTTCTGTTATCACCCTCTGCTTTTCTATGTCACCCTCTTCCTCCCCCTGCCTTATGCTGTCACACTCTGTCTCTCCCAGTCACTCACTGCCGTGTGGCATATTGTGAGCTTGGGTGGAAGAGGGGGGGGGGGCCCAAATGATATTTTTGCACCTGGGCCCACCACTCACAAGATCAGCCATTGGGCTTCATAAAGCTGTTCTCTAATTTTAGAAAAGCAGACATTGATTTAACCTGCATACAGTATGAAACCAAGTGTTGCTCACAGGGACTGTAAAAGCTGGGAGTCACCAAACACCTCTTCATTGTCCTTGTGAGCAAAGATACAGCTCAAAGCTGAGTATTACAGTCAAGTTTTTATCAACAGACCTCTAAGGACAGAATTGGGTAAATTCCTTTAGCTGTGAAGTACCTCACGTCGCTTGCCGAAATGGCACATTGTGGGACCCCTACATTGCCGAACGTGCCTTGAACTGAAATAGTTGCAAACATCAACGCGAGAAGCCCAATGAAGTACATCAGTGGCTGAGATTTGATGGTGGAGGTTTGAGCAGGTACAGTCACAAACTATTGATGATAGAAGCTTTGATTAACAACCCTAGCATTGGAGGCACAACTGGACCTTCTAAAGATGTATGACCACACACCAATATGGTGCACATCCCTTTACCAGTGCACAGATGCAAGCTTCTATGGATAGGGACGGATATTTACAATGTGGCATATCCACATCTCCACATGTTCTATCCACACAATCGTCCTTACTGAGCTCTAATAATTGTCATGGTGGCCTTCTATGCATGGAGGGGTTTAGTGGAAGTGTGTCAGAAAGGGATAAATAATACTTAACACATTAATTGTGTATCCAACCAGTTTCACATTGTACTCCCACAGTGTATCACTGTGTTGATAAGAAAAAGTTATTGGGAATGCTGGGAATTTTACTGTACTGTATACTATAGTTGGCTATTAAAATTCTAACGTCATTGTTTTGTTTTGTGCAGTAAATTGAAGGTATCTGGATGGTAGGATCTACAATGTCTCGGTAGACAGTCAATAGGTCGATGCCATATGGTCAATATGTATTAGGTCGACAGGTACAAAATGTTGGCAGATAAAAGGTCAACGGTGCATAAGGTGGACAGGTTCCTGTGATGCGGGATCGGGGAGAGGCAGAGACGGGGGGAGATGGGGGAGAGCCGCGGGCTATATAGCCGCTGCTGTAGCGCTGCTTTCCCCCGTCTGCCCGCGGCTTTCACCCGTCTAAGCTCCCGCATCTCAATTCAACTTTTTTAAAGTTAAATTGACAATGCATTGAATAGCCCAGGTCGGATCCATTCCGACAAATGTATGTCATAATGGATCCGACTTCAATTGAATATACCCCTATGCCTTGGAGAGTGATAAAGTGGACAAAGATAAACTGCCAACCAATCAGATCCTAACTGTAATTTTTTCAAACACAGATTGTAACAAAACAGGAGCTGATTGGCTGGTACTTTATCTCTCTCCAATGCTTAGTACATCTCCTCCTCTAGGGATCAGGTTCCAGTCTCTATCCTAGTGCACATGATTTATGCATTATACATATGTTACATTATACTTCATAAGAACATGGTTTATTATATATTTACCAAGGGGCACAGAACGTGTACTCTGTAATGGTTAGCCAAACCTCTGGGGGACTGGCCACACCCTTAAGCATGGGCCCCTACAACAGCATTCCCCCAGTGGGCCATTCATTCCCTAGTCCGACACTGGTTACTTAATTTCTTGCAAAGTGATGCCAATTTAATTAGGAAGCTTTAAGTGATTCAAAAGGAGTGATAACACCTTCTGCTCCTCCTACGGCCAAGCCCCACCACAGAGTCAAACTTGGGAGGTCCCAGAAGTCTATACACGGGAGTTAAGCAAGTTTTTTCATTTCATTCCATTCCATGCATCTAAGGCTGAAGACTGAACCTATGAGGTTACTGTTGAAATTAAAATAGAAAATGAAGGAAGTGTTTTTTTATAAGGCGCCCATAACTTTATTGTGATTACATAAACCTTTCTTAAACTAGCTTATCACTAAATAAAATGACACACACACTGAAATAAAGACACGGACACGGTAGCTGGAGTTAAAGGTCAGACGATATTTATTGATCGCTGACCAACTCTTTAAACTATAATTGTAATTGAATTGGAATTAATTTAGATTGTAAAGTTAAATTTAGATTGGAGGATGGCAAAGGAAAAGTCGCTACCAGACACCAGCTCCAGTCACTTAGATGAAATCCAACAACCAAGGAGGGGAGTACCCAAACCCCGCCTCCTTCCTGCATAACCCGGATTGTGCTGGCCTCACCACTCTTTTCTCTGGCAAACGTTTTGTTCCCGCAGGGGAACGTCTAAATGTCCAACCGCAAGAGAAGGACACACCTGCCGTCCTTCTAAAGAGGGTGCCCCACAATGACCACTTATGCCTGTTTGACCGCTGGTTGGTAGCGACTTCCCGCCAATCTGGCTGTCAATAGCCAACTGAAGAGAACAAAACAAATCAAATTTAATCAGGGAGGGCGGGAGGGCATACAATAAATGGCAAGAGGAAGTCTGAGGCACATGACCCTGCCCTATATACTATCCTGAGACCAACCCCTTAAAGCTTGACGGACAACCCTCTGATCCTATGGGAAAAAACCACCGGAAACATGATCTGCCTAGCAACTGCTTAGTCATAAACAACCAATCACCAAAAGTTGGGCTCTTATATGGCCTCAGGCTTATGCAGCCTTCAGCTAATCTAAGGGGCCCATAACTTTATTTTGATTACAAAAACCTTTCTTAAACTAGCTTATGTTAGGCGCCGCGGTCCGGGTTCCCTTCGCGGCCCGGCGCCTAGCAACTAGGGACGCCAAGCGTGCTGAGCCGCCGGGTCCTTAGCAACGCTAGGACGCCGTGCGCGCTGTGCCGCCGGCTCCCTAGCAACGCTAGGACGCCGGGCGCGCCGAGCTGCCAGGACCCTAGCAACGGGGACGCCACGGGCGGACCGCGTTCCCCGTTGCAGGGTCGATCTAGTTTAATTAAAGCACATGTTTCCTGGTCGTGCAGCAAGGCAGCTGCACGACATTTATGTTAATCAGGCTCTGGAACTCTGATTGGAGGAGTCAAGGTTTTAAGCCTTCCCAGTGCCTCACACAGACGCCGGTTATAGCTTCCTGCATGCTGCTTAGGTTTGCTGAACGTCAGTTCCTGTCCTGCTGTGTCCGGTCATTCCTGTTTCCAGAGTTCCCGAATCTTGGAGTTATCATCTCATCCTAAGAAGTCTCTGGTCCTCTATTGTCCGCCACGGTCGCCAGAGAATCTCGTGTGGTGTTCGTGAGTTGCGGCTCTGCCGTGTGCTGCGGCTCAGCCCGCTATATTTTTTGTATTCTGTTTCGGAGCATTTGCGGAGGGTTCCGCTTCCACAAGTCCTCTCCGGAACTCGGCGGTGCCGGGTAGGAGAGTGGACAAGTGGTATTTTGGTTGTCCTTTTCCCTGGCGGTATTTCCGCACATACTTTAGTTTTAAGTTACCTTGTAGCCCCTGGCCTTGTTGCTGAGTTAGAGGGCCCCTTGTTATCACCCTGTCTCGGATTTCCCTTTGTCTCCCATTAAGACCTGAGGGGGCATCGGAGTTGGGCAGACGTAATCCGCCCTTCAAACGCGGCTGCCATGGGCTCAAGCAACCATAGTCTCGCAAGGGATTTCTGACAGCACGGGCGAGACAACGGAGTTAGGGTGCCAGGGGTTATTTTCCATTCCCACTTCCTTTCCCAGCATTACGTTCCAGTGCTCAGGTCCTTGTCATAAAATCTCCTCAGACCAGAGTGCTGGAATCATAACATTATAACCGGCTATAATCAAAACTTAAAATTAAACGGGGTTTAATTTTTTCTCATTCAGTTTTTGTGAGAGTTTATCGGCCTCATGAATCCGTCAGGTTTAGGGCCGAATCCCGGTCAGCTCTTAGTAAACCAGATTCAAGAACTTACTCAGATGGTTCAGGATCTTTCTCTTCGGGTGAGATCGCAGGAAGATCTTTTGCGAGCCTCCCCGAAGGTAGTCTCTGAACCAAAGATGCATTTGCCCGACCGTTTTTCCGGTGATAGAAAATAATTTTTTAATTTTAAAGAATCCTGTAAACTTTATTTTCGTTTAAGACCAACATCCTCTGGTAATGAATCTCAGCGGGTTGGGATTATTATTTCTTTACTCCAGGGGGATCCTCAGACCTGGGCATTTGGTTTAAGAGCAGAGGATCCTGCGTTGTTATCTGTAGACGCCTTTTTTAAGTCTTTAGGGCTCTTGTATGATGACCCAGATAGAGAGGCGTCCGCTGAGAGTCAGCTGCGCGCTCTCAAACAAGGAAAAAATCCTGCGGAGGTTTATTGTACCGAATTTCGCCGTTGGTCGAACGACTGTGGCTGGAATGACCCTGCCCTGCGCAGTCAGTTTCGCCTCGGTTTATCTGAATCTATAAAAGACAGTCTCCTCCAGTACCCCGCTCCTGAGACTCTCGATAAACTTATGGAGCTTGCTATAAAGATTGATCGTCGTCTCCGTGAGCGGAGGGCTGAAAGAGGAGCATCTGTAAGGTCTAGTCCATGTGTATATTCCATTCCAGAGGACGTCGAGGAGCCCATGCAGATGGGTCTCTCCCGGCTGTCTCCTGAAGAAAAAACCAGAAGACAAAATTCCGGTCTTTGTTTATACTGTGGTTGTAAGGGACATTTTGCTCGTAATTGCCCGAACAAGTCGGGAAACGCTTTGACCAAGTGAATTGTGAGGGGGTTCACTTAGGTCTGCAGCTTATCTCCTCGAACAACTCTCTCTTAGTCCCCGTTAAGGTTTCCTTTGGCAGCCTCAGTTCTTTGGTGTCGGCTTTTGTTGACAGTGGAGCTGCAGGAAACTTTATGGATTTAACTTGGGCTAAGGCCTTAGGTATTCTGCAGTTACCATTAGATAGATGTATCACCATGCACGGCTTAGATGGGGGTCCGCTTTCTAATGGGATAATTACTCACCGTACACCTCCAGTAGTACTTACCGTAGGAGCATTACATTCCGAAAATATTGAATTTTACCTTACACATTGCCCGGCAGTTCCTGTTGTTCTGGGTCACCCCTGTTAAAGCAAAGCTGAATATTTATCTTACTTAAAACCCTTTAAGAGGTCTAAGAACACTGTACGCTATTGACGTATGGAATACCGTAAGGGTACGCACGTTGCGTAGCAATCGCTTAGCCGTAGTCGAGACGCTCAAGCGTCACGTTCGCTCACGGCCAAGAGATCACAGGCAGGCACGCTATTGGCTGCCGACTAACGTAATGGTTCGCTATTAGCGTAGCGGACGCTCGGGACCACGAGGAGATCACCAGCGGCGCAGACGCTCACAATGTTAAACCTTTATAACTATACCATAAACAATGTACTTATACTGTAAATCCTTGCGTAGTGATAAGATGAGAATGCAACACTGTGTAAGCGGGTTTACACTAAAGCTGTTTGAGCGATAGAGACGCTCCTATTACCCACTGCAATATAATGAACACACAATACTGGTCTAAGGGTCTAACGCCTTTTAAGGAAATGAATGAACGTTCAAAAAGAATAATACAATACAAGTCATACACTACCAATATAACATAGACTACCTAACCAGATAACTACACAGGAAATACAATATCAGTACAATAACTATATAAGAGAAACGAGAGAGAAAGAGAAGAGAGAGAGAGAGAGATATGGCTCACAATAACAAGAAAGACAATATGATTGCGGAGAAAACTTACGCTCAAGGGAAACAATCGCATGCGCCTCTGGATATCCAGCTCCCGATTATCAGCAATGAGAACCGTTGAAGAGAATAGAGAGCTGGCCCAGATCGGCTTGTCCTTTTATACCCTACACATAATACAGTACAATGGTCCTATATTCTTATTGTTCATTGGACACAGGAATTCCTCTTCGCATTATAACAAAAGGTCATAGGTTGATTCACACAGGTGGGCTGTGACTATTTCCAACTGCTCAGGTGGGTGGGAAACTAGGTTTCCCGCCGCATGGATAATAAAGTGCAAATATAGTAAAAGTCCATAAACTTCTTATGTCCATAACTATTCGCACGAGCGATTAATCCGCTTCAAACCAACACCGGAATATTGCTAATTAAATACTCTTCCGATGGATACTAAACACCACTGTATAACCCTTGTCTGACCCTTCGTATCAAACAAAGAGGGATCTCTTTGTCCATGAACATGCTACATTAACTAAACTTTCAGATTCTATCAAAGGGACCATAATCTACAAAATACATTATATGGTGAAAATATGTAACGATTGAGTCGCACGCTAGGCACACATAAACTCTACCGTAAATGCGCATACCGTGCGCCTGCAGGTGCACATAACAGCGGGTATGCGCACGCACGGGAGAGCGCACGCATGCGCAGCGAGGACACATATGAGGTGCAAATATGGCAGTGTGCATCATGATATTTTTCTGACTTTGACAGTCCACCCTTTGGCAGTCACCAATAACTGCCACTTTCTAAAACATTTCAAAACGAGAAAAATATATGTCATGTGTAAATATTTCTATGGTTGGGTAGGGGAGGAGAGGAGAAGGTAGGAAAAGGGTATGACCTAGTGAGATAGCAGAAGCATGTGTGTATGAATCCATGTTTGGGGGGTCATGTATCATCGTGCCGTACGTGTTTTAAATCAAGCTTCGAGGTATTGCGAAGTATACATTTGAATTCCTTCTTATCCCGTGGTACGGGTCTGTGGATGGGCTGTCAAACTTTACCGAGCTCTCTTCGGCTTTTGGTTGCAACAAAATGGGGGAGCACATTTTAGTTGATGATACATGAATGGGGGAGTATGTGAATGCTGATATCTGTGCCGGTATTCCCTATCGCCTATGTGTGTGCTTTACCTGAAGGTTGTAGAGATGAAGATAAGAAACAATTATGGTAAATGCAGTGGTATTCTATGTCAGGTTAATGAACATTTGTCGGTTGAAGTCTTGTCTGGTGTCTGTTGAATGCAGTCTTCTTTGGGCTTTTGCCAGAAAGTGCGGGCAAAAAGCTTTGTCAATGTCCATAGACTTACAAAAGTGTTGGGCTAGCGTAAATTTTAAATTTCTAGGGAAACTGGGGGTCTATGGCATAGTTCATCAAATATCTGTGTATAAGGTTGTCAAAACTTCTTCTTTAATCCATCTGTTGTCTGTATACAGGATCATCAAATTCCTCGTCCAAGTAGGTCTTTTTACCTTGGAGAAAACGGAAAAACAGGTGAAAGAAACGGACCGTATAATCGCATTTTCATCACATCATTGTCTCTACCGTTGGGTCATAAATCAAATCCATTGGAATTATAATGTCCTCACTCCTTAAACTCATCACCCTAGTACTTCGTTTACACTTCGTTAAAGCCTGACCGCATCTAAATATCAAGCCAATCGATATGACAACACCTAAGATACATAGGAGAAACTTCCCAACATCCATTATGACTCCTTGAGCCCATTCTCCTAAACCAGAGAACCAATTTCGCGGGTTCAACCATGACACCCAACCAGTCAGCTCATTACCCACAGCAGCAAGGGTGAGATTGTGTCTCCTGCGAAATTCCCACTTTAATTGGAGAATGTCATCCATCTTTTGGTCTATGACCTCGACCGGATCCTCGGTACTATTCGTAATATATGTGCAGCATTTCACGCCATACTGCGTTGCCAGTGTGACACAATATCCACCTGTCACTGCCGTGAGATAATTGAGAACCATTCTATGCTGAACCAGTTCTGTTTTATAAGCTTGAAGCTCTCTTCCAGTATACCTAAAAGTGTCATCATACATTTCTGTGATATTGTCTAACAAATTTGCGAGCGCAGATATATATCTATAGTTCAGCACGCCTCTAGCGGTGCGGGTGAAATCTAGCGCAAGTAGAACCTGAATCCCGGTGGATTCATGGATCATGTCAGAGGCCGAATGCTCTGTCCTTTCTGTCAGTTGCCTTTTAACTACGTGCTCGTAATGAGTGTGAGTATAAGGAGCTTGGGCACCACGGTGTATATCTTTCATTTTGGCATGTGATACAGTCATTACCTCAGGCAGTACTTTTCCAATATAACACAATCCTTCAGAGTTTGGGGCAAGCCACTTATACGCCTTCCTCCCGCATATGAAATATGCATCATCGGGGAGAACATATGGGACGGAGTAGGACATAACCATATTACACATCTTCCATGTGAAATCTCCTAACCCTAATTCTCCCATCTGTCTAGTACACGTATCAGTTTGTACAATATGTGCACAGTATCCTGGTGATACCTCTCCAACTCTCGTAATCCTACTTCCTAGGGTATACCTATATCGGAAAGATTTTTCTCTACTGGCTATGTGGCGTATAAGCTCTGTATCTGTAGGCATTCTATCTGCTCTATATGAAAAGGTCATGGTTTGGTTACTCCATGACACTTCCCAATTTCCCGGCTTTCGGGGATTGGAAATGTTAAAACATATTAGGGACTTATCCACATGATATTGGTGGAGCTTCAAACTAGGAGGACTGGAGATATTAAACCTCCTGTCCACCGGTCTCCCACCCTTTAGCTCAAGTTCCTCCCCTACCGTTAAAGGAAATGGTACTAGTCCTGATTTGCTATGACCTTGAGGTACTTGAGAGCATACCCAACAATCTGTTTGATTTAACACACTACCCACTAAGGAGTGATAGTCACTCAATGGATGCCGGTCCATGTGGATATTAAAACTGGATTGGCATTTCTTGATGCACCCATCCTCAACTACATTGTCACAGAGCCTACAGATACAGTGTTCTTCAGCTAACAATCCTTCACAATTCCTTCTATTGTCAATGCTATCGGATCATTTTCTGATACTCGCCTTTACTTGTTGGTTAAGTTGTTCTTGGAAAACTACGCCTCCACCTTTGTCATCAGAACCCATTCCAGAACCTCTCTCGACCTCCATGGTACTCTCGCCGGAACAGACTGCTCTGGTCAACATCATGGTCAACAGGAAAATCCGGATCACAGTCTCTTGGGGCAAGTCCATCTTATAGGAGGAAACGGAGAAGAATGAGAAGGGGAAAAAAAAAAAAAATAGTTGAGGGAGAGGGGATGGGAAGTGGAGAAAAACAATAAAAGGGAACAGGGAATCGACAACTGCTTTCGATCTTGTGATTTTCAATGCTCGGGTGCCGCCTCAGTCCTCCTGGAACAGACACTCCAGTGATACAACTTCCTCTACCGTCTGTTCCTTATCACGGGACCTCTCTGGATCAGCAACCTTCTTACAATGGGACGAATGAACCCAAGTCTCTCTCTCGGCAACCTTCAATGCTGTAGTGCTAGTCAATAAGACTTGGTATGGTCCTTCCCATCTGTCAATAAGGCAACCTGAGCGTAGAAAATTCCGTATCATTACATAATCCCCAGGTTCAATGTCATGACAATTACTATCTGGTAAATCAGGAATCACCAACTTCAAATTATCATTTTGATTCTTTAGCTGTTTACTCATGTTAATCAAGTATTTTACAGTCACTTCATTGTTACACTTCAAATCATCCTGAGGGTTAATCATAACATGCGGTTGTCGACCAAACAAGATTTCAAAGGGAGACAGATTAAGAGGGGACCTGGGAGTGGTTCTGATGCTGTATAGTACAATGGGTAAAGCTTCTGGCCATGTCAATCCTGTTTCTGCCATAACTTTGCTCAGTTTATTTTTAATAGTGCTGTTCACTCTTTCCACCTTCGCACTCGCCTGTGGACGGTATGGAGTGTGCAGCTTGCTATCAATTCCCATCAACTTACACATTCCTTGAAAGACATCACCTGTAAAATGGGTACCCCTATCACTTTCGATTATTCTAGGGATACCATATCTACATACAAATTCCTGCACAATTTTCTTAGCAGTAAACATAGCGGTATTTGTGGCCGCAGGAAATGCTTCGACCCAATTTGAGAATACATCTATACAAACAAGTACATATTTCAAATTTCGACAAGGGGGTAATTGTATAAAGTCAATCTGTATTACCTGGAAAGGGCCGCCTGTAGGTGGGATATGAGATGGTTCTGTTGGTATTGCCTTTCCGATATTCTTTCTCAAACAGGTAAGGCATGACATTGCTCTTTTACCTGCATGAGATGAAAATCCTGGGGCGCACCAATATGCTCTTACCAACTTACACATTCCCTCCTTGCCCAGATGAGTCAGCCCGTGTGCTGCCTCAGCTAAACATGGAAGGTATGCTCTGGGGGCCACTGGTTTACCCTGTCCATCTGTCCAGAGTCCTGAGGACTCCTGGCCATATCCTTTTGCCTTCCAGACTGCCGTTTCCTGTGTGGAACACAAATTTTGCATCTCACACAACTTCTGTGTGTTGATGGTATTGAATACCATCAATTGTGTGGTGTCTGTCTGTCTGGGGGTACCGGCTGCTAACTTAGCAGCTTCATCTGCTCGGCTGTTACCAAGTGATACTGGGTCCTGGCTATATGTGTGTGCTTTACACTTGATAACAGCCACTCTGTCGGGTTCCTGTATCGCTGTTAGAAGCCTTTTGATGTGGGCTGCATGCGCTATCGGTGTACCAGCTGCCGTCATGAAATTTCTGAGGCGCCATAGGGCTCCGAAATCATGGACTACCCCGAAGGCGTATCTAGAATCGGTGTAGATATTGGCTGACTTGTCCTTAGCCAATTCACATGCTCTGGTTAGGGCGACCAGTTCAGCAACCTGGGCTGAGTGAGGTGGGCCTAGCGGTTCTGCTTCTATGGTGCCTTGGTCATCTACGACTGCGTATCCAGTACACAAGTCTCCCGAGTCTGACTGTCTGTGACAACTACCGTCAGTGTAGAAAGTAAAGTCTACATCTTCTAGTGGGTTGTCACTGATGTCAGGCCTTGCCGTGAAATTTTGGGTCAAATATTCCATACAATCATGTGTGTCATCCTTTGTATTAAATCCTCCTTCCCCACCACTCTCATCCTCCACCCTTTGTGCCTGTCCAGGCACACCTGGGAGATATGTTGCAGGATTTAATGCACTGCATCTCCTTATGGTGATGTTTACGGGGGCCATTAGTGCCAATTCCCATCTTGTAAACCGCGCTGATGAGACGTGTCTGGTTTGGGCAGAATTTAGCAAGGCTGACACTGCATGTGGTGTATGAATTGTGAGGTTGTGACCTAGCACTACATCTTCGCTTTTCGTTACTAGCAATGCTATCGCAGCAATGCTTCGCAAACATGTGGGGAGGGATCGCGCTACCGTATCTAGCTGAGCGCTGTAGTATGCTACCGGCCTGCTGGCATCACCGTGCTTTTGGGTTAGGACGCCTGCCGCGCAACCAGCACTTTCTGTTCCGTACAGCTCAAAGGGTTTCCCATAGTCTGGCATACCTAATGCTGGCACCTGCGTTAGGCACTGTTTAAGTCTCTCAAATGCCATCTCGGATTCGTCTGTATGCGAAATCCGATCAGGTTTGTTTGAGGAGACCATCTCCTGCAAAGGTAACGCTAGAATGGAAAATCCTGGGATCCAGTTACGGCAATACCCACACATTCCTAAAAACGTTCTGATCTGTTGCTGGGTTTGTGGCAGAGTCATGTCTCTAATTGTTTGAATTCTATCAGCGGTCAGGTGTCTCAGTCCTTGTGTTAGACAGTGTCCCAAATATTTTACTTTAGTTTGGCATAATTGCAACTTGTCTTTGGAAACCTTGTGTCCTGTGTCTGAAAGATGAAACAGGAGCTGTTTCGTATCCTTCAGGGACGCTTCCAATGAATCTGAACACAGTAGTAAATCATCCACATACTGTATCAATACTGATCCACTCTCTGGTTGGAAAGACTGTAAACAATCATGCAAAGCCTGGGAAAATATACTTGGACTATCTATGAAACCTTGTGGTAATCGAGTCCATGTGTATTGGACTCCTCTGTATGTAAATGCAAACAAATATTGGCTGTCAGGGTGCAGAGGTACCGAGAAGAAAGCGGAGCAGAGGTCAATAACAGTGAAAAATTTCGCAGTGGGAGGGATCTGCATAAGGATGACAGCTGGATTTGGCACTACGGGGAACTGACTCTCAACTATTTTGTTAATCCCCCTTAGATCCTGCACTAGCCTGTAACCCCTCCCCCCACTCTTTTTCACAGGGAAGATGGGACTATTGGCAGTGCTGGATGTTCTTACCAAAATGCCCTGTTGTAGCAAGCGCTCTATTACTGGGTAAACTCCTAACTCCACCTCTGGCTTCAGAGGGTATTGTGGGATTTTTGGAGCTATCCTACCATCTTTTACTTGCACAACTACTGGAGCTACGTTTGCCATTAATCCAGTGTCTTGTCCATCTTTAGTCCACAGTGACTCTGGTATTTGGGATGTAATTTCTTCTACCTGGGATGGATTCCTATTTAACATAACAGTGTGGGACATTAATTTTGATGGGGAGTCTAACATGTCTCGTACTTCCTGAGCGTGATTCTCAGGTATGTCTAAGAATACACCCTCAGGAGTACAATAAATGACGCACCCCATTTTACACAATAAATCTCTTCCCAGGAGATTAGTCGGTGCCGATGCCGCCAGCAAAAAGGAATGCTTGGTGTGCAAAGGCCCTACTGTAACCTCGGCTGGTTTGCTAACAGGGTAGTGCTGGACTACTCCCGTTACTCCCATGGCTGGAATTGTCTTACCAGTGGTTCTCATGCCCACTGTCGAATTTATCACTGATTTGGCCGCCCCCGTATCTACAAGAAAGTTTAATGATTTACCAGCTACATTAATTGCAATTTCGGGTTCACTTCCAAGACTTGCAATCAATTTTACTGGCTGCAGATTACAGGTGTGGCCACACCCCTATTGGGTATGGTGACCTCCCTGAATCCCGCTGGCAGCAACTACTTGAGAGGGAGTTAACTGGGAACTACCAGAGGCTTGCCAGTCTCTGTTCGGGGGGTATATTTTTGTTTCCCCTGCATGTGGCTCATAACTCCATTTCTGCGGACCCTGATCCCAATGTCGTGTGTCGTGTCGTTGTCTAGGGGGTTGATAAGACTTTTGTGTATTTCTCGATTTACAGTCTCGTGCAAAGTGTCCCTCTCTATGACAGGAATAACAGGTTACCACATTTGACTTACTCACAGGGTTTGGTGATCTATACAAAGGCTGCCTTGTGGTCAGGGCCTGTATACTTACGGCCATTAACTTATCACCTTGTAATTCCCTGTGTCTGGTGATATTCCGATCGTGATCAACAGCTGCCTCTCTCAAAGTAGCCACCGACAGACCTCGCCAACATGGTTGCGTGGTCTGTACCCTTGTCTTTAATGCTTCTTTTAAACCATCCATTAGCACAGATACTGCTACTTCTCTATGATTTATGTTGGTTTTAATGTCCTCTATGCCTGTGTATTTAGCCATATCTAGTAATGCCCTGTGAAAATATTCTGCAGCTGTTTCTGACTCCTTTTGTTTAATGGAGAAAATTTTGTTCCATTTGACTACAGCTGGAAAATACTCTTTTAATTGTAAATTTATTCTTTTTACATTGTCTTGGTTGTACACATCCGTAAGGGGTACATCATGGTCTAATCCACAGTCAGCTAAAAATTGAGCTGAGTCGACATTGGAGGGTAAACATGCCCTCAGCAATATCTGCCAGTCTTTGTTATTGGGCTCTACAGTGTTCCCTAGGTCTCTGATGTATTTCTGACTAGCAACTAGATCTTTCCTAGGATCAGGGAATTCAGACACTATGGTTCTTAATTCCATTCGGGAAAACGGGCTGTACATGGCAATGTTTCTGATAGGAGTGACTCCTGTGGTGTCCGTTTTCCCATTGGGAACTGCGATTACCCTAACGGGAGCAAGTTTAATAACATCATTCTGATTAGATTCTACAGCCTGCGGTGAAATGGTTTCAGCATAGTGCCGTACTTACCCGTTGATACGACCTCACCTGTCCCTCCGCTAGGGGCCTTTGTTACTAATCTTAAGGGTTGGGCCGTGCCTACTGTTGTCTCTGATATGGTGGCTGCTAGAGAGAGCGCCGATATTGTTGATGCTTCGTCCTCTTGATCACACTCCTGGGGAAAGTTTAGAACAGGGTACAACTTGCACGGGCTAATATTTGCATTAGTTAACTTATTAACATTATCCTTAACATTTATACAGTTGCTAAGTGTTTGTTTGTTACACCCTGATGCGTCATTCTCCGCAACCAATTTCTCTCCTGATATATATGGTGGCGGCGGTGCCGTGGCTATCAGTTTCCTGATAGGGTTAGATCCCGCCGCCTGAGCCAATCCTCTCTGTATTTCACCCTCCTGTTGCCATAACTGCAAATAATCATAATGTTTGATCCGTCTCTTTGTTGATTTAATGAGACATATCCTTCTCCTTAGATTTAGTAACACATCTGGGCTAAAGCTGCCTACTCTTGGGAATTTCTCCCCGTCATGTACAGTCATTCTTTCCCATTCATCACATAAAACCTCTGTGTGTGAACCGTATTTTTCACACATTACATACCTTGCCGACCCGATTGGTCGGTTTACTGAATCAACCCGAACCGAGGTTGATCGCCCCCTACCTGAACAACTGGCCCCCATAACTTGCAGGTGTTGCTTTAGCTTCAGCGAACCCTTACAAAAACCAAGATGTTCAAGATAGGCCGACGGTGGCGGTTTACCGAGTACCCCACTCACTCGCCCACGCCGACCAATACGACCTACACACTGCCCTAGTGCTGGCGTACTCGACACAGGGCCCCTGCGGCCTGAACCGCTATTTACTGGAACATGTGAGGGTGATCCGCAGAGCACTTACTCTTTCCAGTAACTATTGGTTGCTGGATAGTTCCTGAGTGACCAACGAACTTCCCTTAAAATAAAAAAATTACACAAATCACGTTAGAATGTACAAATAGCGTTTATGGTCCCTTTTCGTACGCAAATGGTACTGGGTCAAATTACTAACTAATGCACACAATTACGTGCGGTACAATCAGTCTGCACATAAGCAACTAATCTTATGTGCGGAGCGACCAGTGGAATCGAAAATTGCGGCTGCGAATTCCTTCAGCATGAGCTTTAATGGCCTATATGGGTTCTGCACCAACCCCCTGGGTTGTGCTCTTTTCTCTATTTATAGCGGACTTCCTTGTCTGCTGTACCTGGACCTCCTGGTCTGTTCTGGACCTCCTGGTCTGTGCTACAGTATGACCTCCTGGTCTGCTATACTCTAATGCTCAGATTTTATGTTTAACAAGGGATGCCTCCCTAGCCACCATGCACGTCACTTACATGTATGTACCCTGCGAGAACTCGACTTCTTGTGGTTCAACCTCAAAAAATTGTATAAACTTATATATGCAAACACTCACTCACCACATGTACACTTTTGTTTCTATTTCTATTTCTGCGCAGAAATTTCTTTCCTTTAGACCAGATGAGTCGTAAATTTAGAGAAGGATCTATTAAATTAAATTTCAGACACTAAAATTGACTTGCGCTATTTATCGCGTTGCCACCTTTTCGCCTGTTAAAAATAACACTATCGTGTGATTTGTTACGTGGGCGTACCCAGACGCTCCGTTGCGTAATATACGCTGCGTGCGTCGGCCTTTGGGTTGCGTGTGCGAGTCTCAGTCTTTTGTTAGAGACACGTGTATGCAAGGCAGGTATCCACCGTAACACAATTAACACGTTTATCAATGTAGGTGATCCTCGATCATCTACCGAGCACCACACAAGTCTCTCCTTGTATCTTAGGCAAAGCTGTGTGCGTGCTTTACAAATTACCCCTTAAATGTATTACCTTTACTTTTTAACTACTGATAGCAACAAATCTTTCTTAGCCCGTTAACAATTGTGAAATGGCAAACAGGAGAGTGATATGAAAATACACAAATGAAAAGAAATGCATATATATATATATGCGTGCGTGCGTACGCAAGACAGAAATTAACAGTTTTAAAAGACACTAGCGTGTTGTTCTTACCTCCGGTTCCGGATTCCTTCAGCACCCTTTACTAAGCGAAGCAGACGCTTATCCAGACAGCACTACGAGGAATATGACCTCCCGCCCTTTGCTGATGGATAATGTCTGCTGAAATTACCTAGTGCAGATATGTGAAGGACGGACGAGCCGCCAATTGTTAAAGCAAAGCTGAATATTTATCTTACTTAAAACCCTTTAAGAGGTCTAAGAACACTGTACGCTATTGACGTATGGAATACCGTAAGGGTACGCACGTTGCGTAGCAATCGCTTAGCCGTAGTCGAGACGCTCAAGCGTCACGTTCGCTCACAGCCAAGAGATCACAGGCAGGCACGCTATTGGCTGCCGACTAACGTAATGGTTCGCTATTAGCGTAGCGGACGCTCGGGACCACGAGGAGATCACCAGCGGCGCAGACGCTCACAATGTTAAACCTTTATAACTA
The DNA here is from genome assembly GCF_028390025.1 of Pseudophryne corroboree. Classification (NCBI taxonomy): domain Eukaryota; kingdom Metazoa; phylum Chordata; class Amphibia; order Anura; family Myobatrachidae; genus Pseudophryne; species Pseudophryne corroboree. The sequence goes on along the minus strand of NC_086453.1, from coordinate 295,365,519 downwards.
TACCATAAACAATGTACTTATACTGTAAATCCTTGCGTAGTGATAAGATGAGAATGCAACACTGTGTAAGCGGGTTTACACTAAAGCTGTTTGAGCGATAGAGACGCTCCTATTACCCACTGCAATATAATGAACACACAATACCGGTCTAAGGGTCTAACGCCTTTTAAGGAAATGAATGAACGTTCAAAAAGAATAATACAATACAAGTCATACACTACCAATATAACATAGACTACCTAACCAGATAACTACACAGGAAATACAATATCAGTACAATAACTATATAAGAGAAACGAGAGAGAAAGAGAAGAGAGAGAGAGAGAGAGAGATATGGCTCACAATAACAAGAAAGACAATATGATTGCGGAGAAAACTTACGCTCAAGGGAAACAATCGCATGCGCCTCTGGATATCCAGCTCCCGATTATCAGCAATGAGAACCGTTGAAGAGAATAGAGAGCTGGCCCAGATCGGCTTGTCCTTTTATACCCTACACATAATACAGTACAATGGTCCTATATTCTTATTGTTCATTGGACACAGGAATTCCTCTTCGCATTATAACAAAAGGTCATAGGTTGATTCACACAGGTGGGCTGTGACTATTTCCAACTGCTCAGGTGGGTGGGAAACTAGGTTTCCCGCCGCATGGATAATAAAGTGCAAATATAGTAAAAGTCCATAAACTTCTTATGTCCATAACTATTCGCACGAGTGATTAATCCGCTTCAAACCAACACCGGAATATTGCTAATTAAATACTCTTCCGATGGATACTAAACACCACTGTATAACCCTTGTCTGACCCTTCGTATCAAACAAAGAGGGATCTCTTTGTCCATGAACATGCTACATTAACTAAACTTTCAGATTCTATCAAAGGGACCATAATCTACAAAATACATTATATGGTGAAAATATGTAACGATTGAGTCGCACGCTAGGCGCACATAAACTCTACCGTAAATGCGCATACCGTGCGCCTGCAGGTGCACATAACAGCGGGTATGCGCACGCACGGGAGAGCGCACGCATGCGCAGCGAGGACACATATGAGGTGCAAATATGGCAGTGTGCATCATGATATTTTTCTGACTTTGACACCCCTGGCTGGCCTTTCATAATCCCACCATTGATTGGCGGTCCGGGGAGATTTCCCAATGGGGTACTTTTTGTGCTAAAGAATGTATTTCTTATCCAGTCAGGGTTGCAGCAGTCGTCCCTGAGCTCATTCCTGTGGAATACCAGGATTTTGCTGATGTGTTCTCCAAAGGCAATGCGGACATTCTGCCTCCCCATCGGTCCTATGATTGCGCAATTGAACTAGTTCCAGGGGCCACTTTGCCTAAGGGGAGATTATATGCCTTGTCTGGGCCAGAAACCACGGCCATGAATAGTTATATTCAGGAAAGCCTAAAGAAGGGATTTATTAGACCATCAAAATCTCCCTTAAGTGCTGGTTTTTTCTTTGTGGAGAAAAAAGATGGCTCGCTAAGACCATGCATTGATTTTAGGGCACTGAATAAGATCTCTGTTAAAAATACCTATCCCTTGCCGTTAATTTCTGTACTCTTTGATCAGTTACGTTCCGCCGTGATTTTCTCTAAAATTGACCTTAGGGGAGCTTACAACCTCATCCGAATTAAATCTGGGGATGAGTGGAAGACGGCTTTCAGCACTCAGTCGGGTCACTATGAATACCTGGTGATGCCGTTCGGCCTGTCAAATGCTCCGGCGGTTTTTCAAGACCTCATTAACGATGTTCTCCGTGACTTCCTTGGGAAATTCGTGGTCGTTTATTTAGACGACATCTTGATATATTCTGAGTCGATGGAACAACATGTTACCCAGGTGCGTCTGGTTCTTCAAAAGTTATGTGAGAATCATTTATATGCCAAGCTGGAGAAGTGTGATTTTCACATCACAGAGGTATCTTTTTTAGGGTACATAATTTCTCTCCAGGGATTTTCCATGGAACCGAAGAAGCTCCAGGCCATCCTTAATTGGGCGCAACCCACTAATTTAAAAGCAATTCAGCGCTTTTTAGGGTTTGTGAATTATTATAGGCGGTTCATTCATACTTTTTCTGACCTGGTCGCTCCCATAGTAGCGCTGACTAAAAAAGGAGCGGATCCCTCCAATTGGTCGCATGAAGCTGAGTTGTCCTTCCGGGCCTTGAAACAAGCCTTTGTCTCGGCTCCTGTCCTCAGACATCCTAATCCGGAACTGCCCTTTATTGTGGAGGTTGATGCCTCAGAGGTTGGAGTGGGGGCTGTCCTTTCTCAGGAAGATCCGGAGTCTCTGGAGTTACATCCTTGTGCCTTCATGTCCAGGAAATTCTCCTCCGCTGAATCCAACTATGACGTTGGTAATCGGGAGTTACTGGCAGTAAAATGGGCTTTCGAGGAGTGGAGTCATTGGCTGGAGGGAGCTAGACATACTATTTCAGTTTTTACTGACCATAAAAACCTGCAGTATATTGAATCAGCTAAACGGCTTAATGCTCGGCAGGCACGTTGGGCATTATTTTTTACTCGTTTCAGGTTTATAATCACCTTCAGGCCTGGTTCCAAGAATACGAAAGCTGATGCCCTCTCACGTAGCTTTCTTCCGGTTCACAATAGCAATCCTGTTGTTACCCCCATAGTTCCATCTTCGGTCATCCGGGCAGGCCTCACACAAGATTTATTTACTCAGTTAAACCAGCTTCAACACCAAGCTCCTAGACTTACTCCTGCTGGTCGTCTTTATGTCCCTGAATTTTTGAGAGGCACTGTTTTAGCTGAGTTTCATAACAACAAAGTCTCAGGGCATCCGGGTATCACTAAGACCTTGGAGTTAGTCTCTCGCTCAGTGTGGTGGCCTAGTCTTCCTAAAGACGTTAAGGAATTTATCCATTCCTGTCAGGTTTGTGCACAGCATAAGGTTCCTCGTTCGTTGCCTATCGGGAAACTCATGCCTTTAACTGTTCCTCTCAGGCCATGGTCTCATATTTCCATGGATTTTGTGGTTGACCTTCCCCTTTCAGCCGGATTCCGAGTCATTTGGGTGGTAGTGGACCGTTTTAGCAAAATGGCTCATTTTATTGCTCTTCCCCGATTGCCTTCTGCTCAAGGGTTGGCAGTTTTGTTCCTCCGCCATGTGTTCAGGTTTCATGGTTTGCCCACTGATATTGTTTCTGATCGGGGTCCACAATTCATCGCACGATTCTGGAAACGTTTTTGTGTCTCATTGAAGATGAAACTGTCTTTAACATCTGGTTACCACCCACAGTCTAACGGGCAAACCGAACGAGTCAACCAGTCACTAAAACAGTATTTACGTTTGTATTCGGCCAAACTCCAGAATGATTGGTCCGAGTTTCGCCCTTTGGCTGAATTTTCTTATAATAACTCTTGTCATTCCTCCACCAAAGAGTCTCCGTTCTTTTCAGTTTTTGGTTTTCACCCTAGAGCCAACTCTTTTTTTCATCATTCTCCAGTTTCCTCGTTGTCCTTAACCTCCCATCTCAGAGCAATTTGGAGAAAAGTGCACTTTGCTCTCAGAAAAGCGGCCTTCCGAGAAAATAAATTTTCTGATAGGCTCCGACGTCCTTGCACTTTTAAGGTGGGAGATAAGGTGTGGTTGTCAACTCGCAACATCAAGCTTCGACAATCCTCAGCTAGACTGGGACCCAAATTTATTGGACCGTTTCTTATCATTAAGAAGGTCAACCCAGTTGCCTTTCGGCTACGTTTACCTAGATCTCTCAGAATTGGAAATACCTTTCACTGTTCCCTGTTGAAACAATATGTTTCTTCCAGTAGATTTCCTCGGAGGACCCCTCAGGGTAGATCTCCGGTGGATGTACAGGGACAACAGGAGTTCTTGGTGGAGAAGGTTCTTGATTCTTAAGTGTCCCGGGGTCGGCTTTATTTTTTGGTCCACTGGAAAGGCTATGGTCTGGAGGAAAGGTCTTGGGTCCTGGATAAGGATCTTCATGCCCCTAAACTCAAGAGATCATTTTTTCTGGAATTTCCTCAGAAACCTGGCTTTAGGGGTTCATTGACCCCTCCTTAAGGGGGGTGGTACTGTTAGGCGCCGCGGTCCGGGTTCCCTTCGTGGCCCGGCGCCTAGCAACTAGGGACGCCGAGCGTGCTGAGCCGCCGGGTCCCTAGCAACGCTAGGACGCCGTGCGCGCTGAGCCGCCGGCTCCCTAGCAACGCTAGGACGCCGGGCGCGCCGAGCCGCCAGGACCCTAGCAACGGGGACGCCACGGGCGGACCGCGTTCCCCGTTGCAGGGTCGATCTAGTTTAATTAAAGCACATGTTTCCTGGTCGTGCAGCAAGGCAGCTGCACGACATTTATGTTAATCAGGCTCTGGAACTCTGATTGGAGGAGTCAAGGTTTTAAGCCTTCCCAGTGCCTCACACAGACGCCGGTTATAGCTTCCTGCATGCTGCTTAGGTTTGCTGAACGTCAGTTCCTGTCCTGCTGTGTCCGGTCATTCCTGTTTCCAGAGTTCCCGAATCTTGGAGTTATCATCTCATCCTAAGAAGTCTCTGGTCCTCTATTGTCCGCCACGGTCGCCAGAGAATCTTGTGTGGTGTTCGTGAGTTGCGGCTCTGCCGTGTGCTGCGGCTCAGCCCGCTATATTTTTTGTATTCTGTTTCGGAGCATTTGCGGAGGGTTCCGCTTCCACAAGGCCTCTCCGGAACTCGGCGGTGCCGGGTAGGAGAGTGGACAAGTGGTATTTTGGTTGTCCTTTTCCCTGGCTGTATTTCCGCACATACTTTAGTTTTAAGTTACCTTGTAGCCCCTGGCCTTGTTGCTGAGTTAGAGGGCCCCTTGTTATCACCCTGTCTCGGATTTCCCTTTGTCTCCCATTAAGACCTGAGGGGGCATCGGAGTTGGGCAGACGTAATCCGCCCTTCAAACGCGGCTGCCATGGGCTCAAGCAACCATAGTCTCGCAAGGGATTTCTGACAGCACGGGCGAGACAACGGAGTTAGGGCGCCAGGGGCTATTTTCCATTCCCGCTTCCTTTCCCAGCATTACGTTCCAGTGCTCAGGTCCTTGTCATAAAATCTCCTCAGACCAGAGTGCTGGAATCATAACACTTATCACTAAATAAAATGACACACACACTGAAATAAAGACACGGACACGGTAGCTGGAGTTAAAGGTCAGACGATATTTATTGATCGCTGACCAACTCTTTAAACTATAATTGTAATTGAATTGGAATTAATTTAGATTGTAAAGTTAAATTTAGATTGGAGGATGGCAAAGAAAAAATCGCTACCAGACACCAGCTCCAGTCACTTAGATGAAATCCAACAACCAAGGAGGGGAGTACCCAAACCCCGCCTTCTTCCTGCATAACCCGCATTGTGCTGGCCTCAACACTCTTTTCTCTGGCAAACGTTGGGTTCCCGCAGGGGAACGTCTAAATGTCCAACCACAAGAGAAGGACACACCTGCCGTCCTTCTAAAGAGGGTGCCCCACAATGACCACTTATGCCTGTTTGACCGCTGGTTGGTAGCGACTTCCCGCCACCAAAGGTTTACAAAACCGCCACCGCCATCCGAACAAACAAATAAGAACCAACTAAGAACAAATGAAGGAGCCCTAACGAAAAGGACCAAAAACATCCTCCAGGAAAACCTGCACTCCGTCCGGAGAAAGATGAACCCCATCCTCCTTGTAGAACTGCTGATTACGCAGCACAAGTAAAGGATGCCTGACATCTACTCCACCTATGGCCCTAACAAACAGAGACACCGCCGAATTCACCTTCTTGCGAGCCTTCTCCAGAGCCGAGAAACGCACCGCACCACGCCAATGAAAACGCGGAACCATCCCCGACCACACAATACGGACTCCCGGCCAGTGACAACGAATCGCCACCAAATCCGCCTTAATGGACAAAATTGAATCTATGCCCTTAACTCGGCCCAAATCATTGCCACCTAAATGCAGGACAATACAACTGGGACAACCCCAGCGGCGCTCACGGTGAAAAAGGAGCCGCAACAAATCACCCCAAAGCATGCCCCTGACACCTAACCAACGCAACACCCTAGCCCCAAAAACATCAGCCGCCCTAAGTGCCATGGGATGCCTTGCCGCCCAAAAAATATAAGAATGGCCAACCAGCTACACATGCTCCCCAAAATCAACGACAGCTGAAAAGAAAAACACCCTAACATCAGAAATTTGAACACAAAACATAGATAATACAATAAACAGAAATAACCCAAGTGAAGGAGAAAACTCAAAAAACCTCCCGTGGACCTTAAGAGAACAGCCAATTGAAATTAGGCCCCCTCGGAGGAAAATTAAAAAATTCACTTCACACCCTCGATTCCTGAACGGTAAGCGTTCAAAAACCGACGAGTAAACAAGTTTTTGGGTTAGCGCAACAGGCGCACCTACATCTTATCAAAACGGACATAAGACTTATAGGAGGCAGACTTCCAACAGCCCAGCTCCCAAATAGCCGCCGGGGATGAGCTCGTAGCCGCTGCATGGGTAGCCGCCCCAATCCGCAAGGAATGGGTACCGAAGTCCGCCCCGCGCAAGCCTAGCGCCTCCAAACATTTCCTACACACTGCAGCAAATTGAAAACTTCGTCAGCGGGCCAGCGTGCGCGTGCACCAGCAACTGGTCACCCCCCGAAGGCCTCAACCGGAGATACTCCTGCGCCAACCGCAGCGGGCAAACACTCGCTTCCTCCTGGGCCTCCAAGGACACCCAGCGACCCCGACCTGTTTGATCTGTCTTGGACCACACAATCCTACAGAGCAACAGGCCATCCTGCAGGCGCACATTCCCGTAAAGCATACCGGACTCACGAAATGCCTTACTGCACGCCACTAACTCGCTCACTCGGAAAGCCCCAAAGAAAGCCATGGCCATCCTTTAAGCGCCCTGGAAAGGACAAAAGACCCGGTGGGATCCGTCATCCCGCGGAGCCGAGAGTGAAAAGAAAATGCCCGCAAGGGCAGAAGACATGGCCGCTTTTGACCTACCCCTTTGATAATGCTCCCAAACAAAGGCCATCAAAACGTCAGCCGGGGACTCACCTGCCACAACGTACCTACTTTGAAAGGCCGACCAATCACGCCAGGCCGCATCATACGCCCTGAGCGTGGAAGGAGCCAACGCACACCTGGCCAGAGCAGCTAACCCGACTCGACAATCTGCCAGACAGAAGGCGGGCACGGTAAACCCTCCGCCGCCGCTCCCGGAACCAACGCCCGGAATTTATCAAACTGGAACCGAGACAACGCGTCCGCAATTCCGTTGTCGATACCGGGAACGTGACTGGCCCTGAAATTAATATTGCGCCGCAAGCAAACTAACACCAGATGACGCAAAAGCCGCAAAGCCTGTGGAGAGGAAGAACGCAGGTTATTGATAGCGTGCACCACCCCCAAGTTGTCGCAACGGAACGAGATGTCCCGATTCGAGAACTGGCAGGCCCACAACTCCAGGGCAACTATGATCGGGAACAACTCCATCAAGGAGGTTCTTGGTGAAACCCCCGTGCCACCCAAGAGGACGGCCATGCAGCAGTGCACCACGACCCGGAAAAAAAATGCCCCAAAGCCCTGACTGCCCGAGGCATCAGCGAACCACTGGAGCCAACCGTTGGAACAACAAGGGGGAGGCCACAAAACCGCCCTGTTGAAGGCAACCCGAGAAGAAGCCCAAACTCGCAAATCATCCCTGATCTCGCGGGAGAGGTACACGGTGTGATGCTGCCTGACCGTACCCGCCGTGGCCCGTTCAAGTTTGCGACCGAAAACCCTACCCATGGGGCTAATCCGGCACGCAAAGTTGAAGGAACCCAGAAACGACTGTACCTGCTTAAGCAGAACCCTGCGCCTGCCCAAACAATCGAGAATTAAACCCAAAAGCTTACGCACTGTATCATCAGGGAGGTGACAGCAACCCGCCACTGTGTCTATTTCACTTCTCAAATAGCTAAGACAACTGCAGGGGCCCTCCCACTTGTCAGACGCGTCGGGAACCCCCAAACTTTCGAACAAGGACCTGGCAACCGACAGAATATCGCCACAGACCGAAATGCCCCCTGGGCCCATAAAGAGAAAATCGTCCAGGTAGTGAGCCACCCCGGGGTGACTGGAGGCGGCCTGGACGCACCAATGCAAAAAAGCGCTAAATCTCTCAAAATAGGCGCAGGAGCCTGAACAGCCCATGGGGAGACACCGATCCACATAAAACTCCGTCCCCAATTTGAAACCCAGAAACTCAGGGTGCCGAAGAAGGAGCCGAAAAGCCGATTCCACGTCTAATTTTGCCAACAGGCCCCCCGGACCACAGTCCCGAACCAAGCGCAGAGCCTCATCAAAAGACTGATAACGCACCCTGCACACGGCCTCGGGACTGGAGTCATTAACCCAAACGCCAGGAGGATGCAACAAGTGCTGTATCCGGCGGAACTTACCCGGGGCCGTCTTGGGCACCACCCCCACGGGGGAGATGCACAAGGAGAGCCTAGGGGGAAAGGCGTAGGGCCCACACAGCGCCCCAAGCCGATCTCCGCGTCCTCTTTCCACCGGACCACGTGCGGGAATTCGCGAGCCGACTTCAAATTCCGGCGCGCCACCACGTGCACCAAATCCGAAATGGGCAGGCGAAAACCATGACTAAAACCCTCCAAAAGGAATAACGCCGCCGACTTGTTGGGGTATAAACTAAGCCAGCGGCGCAATTCGGGAACCCGAATAGGGGAGGGAGCCTTTCTTACCAACTCCCCCGGCCTCGGCTGGAGCGGAGGGCTTACCGCTCGCCGCCGAGGTGCAGTCCCTTGCCGGGTGATCGGCCCCGCCCAACTTGCACGAGTGGCGAAAACGACAATTTACGCCCCTAGTGCCTTTACCTTCGTTGTAGGCAAAACACTTGCCTTTCTCCGAGGAGCGGGAACCCGAAACACCGGACGCCACGGGCTTCTTGACCGCGGCGTCCGGAGTGGGCTTGACCTGCTGCGTGACCTCCAACCAAACCTCGACATCCTTGAAACCCGCGGGCAGAATGAGGTTGCCATCTTGAGTACGACGGAATTTCCCGTCGCAATCTCGCCAAGCGGAGCCCTTGGACCTCAAGTACATGTCATGCATCAGAAAGAGATGTTTAACCAAGTTGGGATACTTTGCGGGCCGCGATTCGGTCTAGCAGCCATGAAAACCTCGCAACCACTGGTGAAAAGTACGGAAAGCATTTTCCCCAATGCCCCCCGTTTTCTTAGCTGCGTCAAAAGCCTGCCGCATCTCATCCGCAAGGGTGAAGACGTCAACGTACTTCCCTTACCCGATTTTCTCCCGCAACCACTTGCGAACTCCCCACGTAACGGCCATATTGGCGCAATGCACCATTTCCGTATAACTGGGGGGATCAGAGGGAACCGATGCCACCGGTGCCTTTCGCGCTGCCTTTGCCACGCGCCGCGCAATAAACCTAACCAGTTTACGCGGGCGCAGAGGAGAACCTGAAGAAACACTACTAAAAGAGGTGGAAGAAGTGCTACAATAACAATGAGAAGGAATAGCATGCTCACCAGCTCCTGAAGGACCCGGAACAGCGTCATCCATTTCACCCGCCTCCGGCTGGGGCGGAACATCTCCCGTCTGTGCTGCGGCCGCCACTCTCCCTGAGCTCCGGCCCCTCCGTGACGAAGTCCCCGATGTCCCCGAACTCGCCATCATCTGAGCGGAGGAAACATAAGGGACAACAGGTGCAGGAAAAACCTGCGCATCAACAGTAATGGGGGAAACAGGCGGGGGCGGGGGCACAGCAGCCTCGCTCGGTGGCGGGGGGGCAGGGGGCAGCAGCGGGAGGGGGCAACCCGCTGAGGGGAAAGGACCGCCGTGGGAGATGGCCGGACCGACCGCCGGCGCAAACCTGCTGTAGTACGCAGGCAGCCACGTGGGCGAGGGGATGTAGCCAGTCGACCCAGGAAACACTGCCGAAACGGGGGGAAACTGAGCGGGGGAGGGTGCCAAAACTGGGCCAATAAGGCTGGAGCGGCCGGGGAAGGCCCGAGATAAGGGCCCGAAAACGCTGGGGGCGGAAGTGCAACCCTGGGGCAGCTGACTGACCAGAGGGCCGGACCCCAGCGACCGAATTAGAGAAACCTGTCGCCAAATGCGGCGCGGAGAAAACCGGGGGCCCAGCGGACATCGCCCACGAGGGTGTAGGGAACGCCTGCGCGACGGGCCAGGGGAGGCCCCCGGGGAACCACTGACCCCTGGTTAACCCCACAGGCGCAGCAAAGGACGGAGGAGGGCCGGGAAAGTGGAACGCAGCGAGAGAATGGGGGCCGTGCGAAAGAGCCCCCCGCCGGGGACCCCCTAACTGGCAGCGCGGACGAGGCAGCAATACCCCTGACAGTGCCGCTGCCCACCCCATCCGCAACAGTACCCACTATATCCGCTGGGCGAAAAGGGGGGGGTCCAGAAAAACCGGACCCCATTAAATCAAGAAGGGGCACAGGAAAAACCTGTTGCCCCATAATCACACTGACTCCCAGCGGTGGCCGCAACCCCCCCCCCCGCAGCCTGCCCGCGAACGCCGGGCGCCACGTGGGCGCCAGCGCCGCCGGCCGGAGCCGCCCGCGGGGAAGAGACGGGGGAGGCGCTGGAAGCCGCTGGGTCGGCGTGGGAGCCGCCAGGCGAACCCCGCTCGCCGGGGCCGCCCGCGCCTGAAGCCCAGCATAGACCTCACCCGTCACGGCCTGGGCAGCGCGTTCCCCGGTCAGACGAGCGGAAGCAGCGGTGCGGGCCGCAGCGGCCCGACCCCGCCGCGATCCCATAGTCGCAGGGACCAACCTGGGGGAGGATGCGCTCGGGAAGGGGAGCGCTGGGCACACGAGGCATCGCAGAGGCGCCGGGAGGGGGGAGCGGACCTGCGGGGCCGTGGCATGCCGGAGGTGGGGGAGACAAAAGGGGGAGAATGACGTGACTTGTGCAAGGATACAACTTGCTGAGACTGGGACAGGAACCAGCATCTCCAGCATGGCTGACACAGCCTATATCAACAACCTGCACTCCTGTCACTGAGCCACAGCTACTGCCAAGCAAATGGTTTGAGCAAACAGGGGGAGGGGGTGCAATGTAAAACTGAACAATACAAATGCAGGAGAAGAAAGAACAGAAAAACTAAAACCACAAAAGGCACTTATCTGATAAAACAGTTACTCAGCCTTCCAGGACCATACAATAAATGGCAAGAGGAAGTCTGAGGCACATGACCCTGCCCTATATACTATCCTGAGACCAACCCCTTAAAGCTTAACGGACAACCCTCTGATCCTATGGGAAAAAACCACCGGAAACATGATCTGCCTAGCAACTGCTTAGTCATAAACAACCAATCACCAAAAGTTGGGCTCTTATATGGCCTCAGGCTTATGCAGCCTTCAGCTAATCTAAACAGATGTTTAATGTAAATGATGCTTTTTGCTCATTAGCTAATTGTGAAGGAGTAATTAGGGAGTACACACTGATAACAAGGGATTTTACACCAACTGATAAACTGACCAGGGAACTGCTTGATAGCAGAGTTTTCTAAGAAAATTAGACCCCAGTGTATTTCCAAAGCCCTAGCAATTAATTGTGTTGAAACAGCAATGTTACAGATAGCAACCACAAGATCTGATATACAGTACCAAGTGATGAAAGAATCTGAGAAGAGAGAATAATGTGCATAACAGAATGGCACAGAAACAGACTTTAATAAATGGAAGCTGGTAATCAATCACAAGAATAGGAATGCTTGAAGGGTCATGCAACCTATAGTATGTTATACCACAGATACCTGCCAGACTTCACATTCAAGCCAGAGCTACCTGTACAATTATACCAGAGGCACCAGAACTGTCTGTAAGTTTTCCTCTATGAGCAAAGATCCTGTTATGCACACCAGTGCCTGCAGGAAAGTACTGGTGTCAGAACTGTTATGCACTCCAGTGTCTGCAGGAATGTACTGGTGTTTGAACTGTTATGCAAAACAAATGGACTCACAGACAAACTGGGGAATATGACATAACGTACACAGAAGGTAATAGGGTAACAAAATACACACAAAGTGAACAGAGAAGCCCAGAGGCTAAGGAACTGGGTATCTCCCTTGTATTAGAACTGCACAGATGGAAAAAGCAAGATGTTGTGTTTTAATACGTAGAGAACCCGAAATGCTGTTGCTAAGGGCAACAGCAAAACCCTAAAGGGTTACCAACGGGTGTGGCAGTAAACTCCTTGGTCAAAGATGGAATGATAGACACAAGGAGAGTCTCCACAATCCTATTTCTCACTTGCAGTGCACAGGTTTTAGCTTACTGCCACTAAACTGACCCCTGACACCTAGCACAGTGAGACAGGATTAGACAGGCAAGTCTTAGAATACAGCCGCAAACTTGCTAAGTTCACAGAGTAGTAACAGAACCCCAGAAAGCTAAACGACTGACTCCAGTCTTACTGCTAGGTCTGGATTGGCAGAGTGTAATACCAAATCCCCAGGCCTATTTGCAGTAAGCAACAAACAAATACAAAGCTACACAGTACTGGCTAACTTTCATGAACTGACTAACCAACAAAGATTCAGCAGCATCTGCTTACCCTGAAAAGAGGCCTTATAAAGCAGGTGCTGTCCACGCCCCACTCAGACCTCACAGACTGTGAGCACAAAAACCAGCACCGGATCCCCTGCCGTGCACAGAGCCTATAACCACTGCACAGCAAAAGACCCGAACCGGAGTATCAGCTGCGCTCAGGTTACTCCACTAGCACTTGTCTCCCGGTTGCCATGACGACGTGGCAGCACAGGGCAGGAGACCCTAACAGTACCCCCCCTCTGACGAGGGGTCAAAGAACCCCTACCACCGGGTTTATCGGGGAACTGCGAGAAGAAAGAGCGTATCAGTCTGGGGGCATGAAGATCACAACTGCGCACCCACGACCGCTCCTCCGGGCCATACCCCTTCCAGTGCACCAAAAATGACAGCCGACCCCGAACCACCTTGGAGTCAAGAATCCTTTCAACAACAAACTCCCTCTGGCCACGTATCAGAAGAGGGGAAGGTCTTCCACTGGAAGAAGGATTACTAATCGCCCGTTTTAAAAGGGAACAATGAAATGTTTTATTGATACCCAAAGAACGGGGCAGATCTAACTGAAATGCCACCGGATTGATAACCCTGGTGATCTTATAAGGGCCGATGAACCGGGGCCCTAACTTATGAGATGGCTGTCTCAACTTCAAATTCTTGGTAGACAACCAGACGAAGTCTCCTAATTTGAAGCTGCAGGGTCTTTTCCGCTTATCAAAAACCCTTTTGGTCACTAATGACACAGACACAAGGGCTTTCTTCACTTTCCGCCAAATACCTCTAAGGACCGAAACCACAGAGGAACCACCAGGCGTGGAGTCCAGGGGGTCAAAAGAATTGGCCTTAGGATGATGCCCATACACACAAAGGAAGGGAGAGATCCCTGTAGCAGAGTGAGCCGCGTTGTTATAGGCAAACTCCGCCATGGACAGATGAGCAACCCAGTCAGTCTGACACTTGGAGACATAACACCTGAGGAACTGCTCCAAGGACTGGTTCACCCTTTCAGTCTGCCCATTAGACTGCGGATGGTAGCCTGACGACAAGCTGACAGAAATCTGGAGATCGGAACAAAATGCCCTCCAGAATTTGGCCACAAACTGGGATCCGCGGTCAGAGACCACATCAAGTGGCAACCCGTGGAGACGCACAACATGCAGCATAAATAATTCAGACAGGCGTCTGGCTGATGGCAGCCCAACCAGTGGAACGAAGTGCGCCATCTTCGAAAACCTGTCAACGACAACCCAGATGGCTGTCATCCCCGAGGATTTGGGCAAGTCCACCACAAAATCCATTGAAATGTGGGTCCATGGCTTAGATGGGATAGAGAGTGGATGTAATGGGCCAACAGGAACCCCTCTAGGAGTCTTATTTCGGGCACAGATGTCACATGCCCGAACCCACTGATCCACATCCTTAGCCACCGAGGGCCACCACACCGCCCTAGATAGCAACTCCCGAGTTCTGGCAATACCCGGGTGACCTGCCGACTTCTTGGCATGGAATTCCAGGAACACTCGCTGTCTTAACCTAGGAGGCACAAACAAAAGACCTACCGGAAGGTCTGGAGGAGCCTGCTCCTGTGCTCTAAGGACTAATGATAAGAGGTCCTGGGTAATGCCCACTTTAATACATGATGGGGAAACAATGGGCAACGGCTCCTCGGTGGTCTCCTGGATTGGAGCAAAACTCCGCGAGAGCGCATCAGCCTTGATGTTTTTTGACCCAGGGCGATATGTTATCAAAAAATTAAAGCGAGCAAAAAACAAAGCCCATCGTGCCTGCCTGGCATTGAGACGCTTCGCTGACTCTAAATATGCCAGATTCTTATGGTCAGTGAGAATTGAGACCACAAACTTAGCCCCCTCAAGCCAGTGTCTCCACTCCTCGAGTGCATCCTTAATAGCCAACAATTCCCGGTTACCCACGTCATAATTCATCTCGGCAGGCGAAAATTTACGGGAAAAGTAAGCACAGGGATGAAGGCGATTATCAGACACTCCCATCTGAGAAAGCACTGCCCCAATACCCATCTCAGAGGCATCCACCTCCACCACAAAAGGACGCTCTGGATCTGGGTGTCGCAGCACCTTGGCCGAAACAAATGCCCTTTTGAGACGGGCAAAAGCCGCTTTAGCCTCACAAGACCAGTGAGCAACATCCGCCCCTTTCTTAGTGAGTGCCACCAAGGGCGCCACTATAGACGAAAATCCAGCGATAAATCGTCTATAAAAATTCGCAAAGCCCAGGAAACGCTGAAGCGCCTTCAAACTAGTGGGCTGCACCCAATCCAGGACTGCCTGTACCTTGGAACCCTCCATTTGGAAACCTTCTGGGGAGATAATATATCCTAGAAATGCGATTTGCTGAACTTCAAATTCGCACTTCTCCAGCTTCGCCCCAAGCCGGTGGTCTCTGAGTTTCTGGAGGACTAAGCGTACATGCTTCCGATGTTCCTCCAGGGAATGGGAGAAGATTAGGATGTCATCTAAGTATACAACTAAGAATCTATCCAAATATTCCCTGAGCACATCATTCATGAAATCCTGGAAGACTGCCGGGGCATTATAGAGCCCAAAAGGCATCACCAAATATTCATAATGCCCTGAGTGGGTATTAAAGGCAGTCTTCCATTCATCCCCCTCTCTTATTCGGATTAGATTGTACGCACCGCGTAGGTCAATCTTAGAAAAAATGGTGGCAGTACGAAGCTGGTCAAACAAGACCGAAATGAGAGGCAGTGGGTATGAGTTTTTAATCGTGATACGGTTCAATTCCCTGAAGTCGATGCAGGGTCGCAACGAACCGTCCTTTTTACCCACGAAGAAGAACCCCGACCCAACTGGAGACTGTGAAGGTCTGATAAATCCCTTAGCCAAGTTCTCCTGAATGTACTCTGCCATAGCCTGAGTCTCAGGACGTGACAGGGAGTACAACCTGCTCTTGGGAAGCTTAGCATTTGGCAACAAATCAATGGCACAGTCATAGGGGCGATGGGGAGGTAGTACCTCTGCAACTTTTTTGGAGAACACGTCCGCAAAATCTGCATAACACCCTGGCAATCCTGGCAAACTTAGCTGCGAGAGCCTGACTGGAAGGCTCAAGCAACGCCTGAAACAATCAGTACCCCAACTAAGAATCTCCCCAGAGACCCAGTCAAATTGAGGATTGTGGGCCCTTAACCAGGGTAACCCCAACACCAATGGGGCAAAAGTACAGACAGTCACATAAAAGGACAATTTTTCAGAGTGTGTGGCTCCAATAAACAAAGAAATCTGGCTAGTGCAAGAGGTAATTTTACCTTGGGATAATGGTTCCCCGTTTAACCCACAAATCTCAATTTCCGATGCCAAGGGTACTAAGGGAACAGAGTGTTTCAGGGCGAATTGGCGGTCCATAAAAACCCTGTCGGCCCCACTGTCCACAAAGGCCTCAGTCTTGACAGTTTGACCGAGGATCTTCAAGGTCACCGGAATGATAAAAGTCTTCTTGGGAAATTCTGACTTCTGGCCTGACAGGATATTTCCCATCACCCTCAGGCCCTGAAGTTTTCCGGCTTTTCTGGGCATGATACTACCACATGACCTTTATTCCCACAGTACAAACACAACCCCTGCTGTCTCCTCCGCGTCTTCTCACGCGAGGAGAGGCGGGTAGCCCCAATCTGCATAGGCTCCTCAGAAAATTCCTCAGAGTCTGAGGTTCCCTTGGGAAGGAAGGAAATCTCAGTCTCCCTTTCAAGCCTACGCTCTCTCAGCCGTCTATCCACCCGGATGGATAACTGCATGAGCTGATCCAAGCTATCAGGCAAGGGATATTGTACCAGTTGGTCCTTTATCTGGTTAGAAAGACCTCTTCGGTACTGGTGTCTCAGGGCTGGGTCATTCCACTGGGTATCATGGGCCAACCTCCGAAACTCCGTACAGTAAACCTCAACTGGCCTTCGCCCTTGCTTAAGGATCGAAATCTGAGCCTCGGCTGAGGCCGTCTTGTCAGGGTCATCATACAACATGCCCAGTGCCGTAAAAAAAGCATCAACACTTTTAAGCGACGGACAGTCAGGCTGCAACCCATATGCCCAGACCTGTGGGTCTCCTTGTAGCAAGGAAATCACTATGCCCACCCGCTGAATCTCCGACCCAGAAGACTGAGGCCTAAGCCGGAAGTATAGCTTGCAGCTCTCCTTGAAACAAAAGAACTGCGAGCGATCTCCAGAAAAACGATCCGGGAGATTTACTTTCGGCTCCTTAACCCCTGCAGGTGCTGCTGCTGCGGGAGCTCCGCCAGCAGCCTGGGAGGTGTGCATTTTAATGGACAAATCATTAAATTGTCGAGTCAGGACCTGCACCTGATCGACCACCTGTTGCAACGTATTTTGAGGGGTATGCTCCATATTCCCACAAAATTTCAACAGGAGTATTAGGCTGCTGAATATGTTATGCACACCAGTGCCTGCAGGAAAGTACTGGTGTCAGAACTGTTATGCACTCCAGTGTCTGCAGGAATGTACTGGTGTTTGAACTGTTATGCAAAACAAATGGACTCACAGACAAACTGGGGAATATGACATAACGTACACAGAAGGTAATAGGGTAACAAAATACACACAAAGTGAACAGAGAAGCCCAGAGGCTAAGGAACTGGGTATCTCCCTTGTATTAGAACTGCACAGATGGAAAAAGCAAGATGTTGTGTTTTAATACGTAGAGAACCCGAAATGCTGTTGCTAAGGGCAACAGCAAAACCCTAAAGGGTTACCAACGGGTGTGGCAGTAAACTCCTTGGTCAGAGATGGAATGATAGACACAAGGAGAGTCTCCACAATCCTATTTCTCACTTGCAGTGCACAGGTTTTAGCTTACTGCCACTAAACTGACCCCTGACACCTAGCACAGTGAGACAGGATTAGACAGGCAAGTCTTAGAATACAGCCGCAAACTTGCTAAGTTCACAGAGTAGTAACAGAACCCCAGAAAGCTAAACGACTGACTCCAGTCTTACTGCTAGGTCTGGATTGGCAGAGTGTAATACCAAATCCCCAGGCCTATTTGCAGTAAGCAACAAACAAATACAAAGCTACACAGTACTGGCTAACTTTCATGAACTGACTAACCAACAAAGATTCAGCAGCATCTGCTTACCCTGAAAAGAGGCCTTATAAAGCAGGTGCTGTCCACGCCCCACTCAGACCTCACAGACTGTGAGCACAAAAACCAGCACCGGATCCCCTGCCGTGCACAGAGCCTATAACCACTGCACAGCAAAAGACCCGAACCGGAGTATCAGCTGCGCTCAGGTTACTCCACTAGCACTTGTCTCCCGGTTGCCATGACGACGTGGCAGCACAGGGCAGGAGACCCTAACAGATCCATTATAGGAGGAAGACATGGGACAGTATCATTTCATAGAAGACTGCGCTATATTCACAGATACAGAAACTTTTGTGGCCCCTTGTTGCAGTATTGCAGCCATCTTTAGTGACTGTCAGATATCAGACTGGTGGAGAATGGGCTAGTCAATCTGCTGTAATCATGGCTGTTGTCGGAGTCACTGAAAAGACTTCAGGCTCTGTAAATCTTCACATTGAGTGAAAGCTGGACAATTGTCAAACCTTTATGGACTGATGTCCAGTACTGGAAGACTGACGTGGGACATGTTCATGCACACACAAATAGTTTATATTTAGAGTAAGCAAATTAACTGATTACAGAACATAGGGGGTGATTCAGATCTCGTAGCTGTTGCTACAGATTATCACTACTTTGAGCATGCGCAGGACATGTGCGTGTGCGCAAACAGGTCCTGCGATGTAGCTAGTAACTGTCAGTGATTGCACAGATAATTGCACTGTAGGGAAATGCTGACAGAACTCATAAATAACACAGATTATTGGGCCTAATTCAGATCTGATCGCAGCTGCAAATTTGTTAGCAGTTAGGCAAAACCATGTGCCTAATTCTGACCTGATCGTAGATGTGATAAATTTAGCACATCTACGATCAGCTTCCCTGACATGCGGGGGGACGCCCAGCACAGGGCTAGTCCGCCCCGCATGTCAGTCCCTGCCCCGTCGCAAAAGTACAAAAGCATTGCACAGCGGCAATGCTTTTGTACTTGAAGAGTTGCTCTCCACCAGCGCAGCTCCTGATGAGAGAGATGCTGGGCAAATCTTCCGAATAACCCAGATTAGTTGTACTGTGGAGACATGCTGGCAGATCTTCTTAATAGCACTGGTAAATGAGTTCCCCTGAGCAGCACAGAACTGGTGTCTAAGTAATTGCCAGGACTGACAGAATCAGACTGTTTATAACTGACAAGAGAGTGTCAGATGGAAATCCTTATAAGGGCTGAACAGCCAATCACCACAAGTCCACACTCAGCTGCCGCAATCAAGAGTCAGAGAGCAGCCTAGCACCCGGACTCCTAGTTTGCACATCTGACTGGTTGCCGGGAGACTGATTGCAGCTAACAGAACTCCCCTCACCAGGAGATATAATATATAATGACATATAAATTATATATTTAACACATTAACTTTGTGTCCAACTGTTTTCAGGAAGAATGTCCCAATTTGCTACTTAAGGGCAGGTTTTAGACATTAGGGAGGGGAGAGCCAACTTTACAATAACGATACCATAATAAAAATAGAATCATAAAAATCTGTGTTTTCCTTGATAGTTGAAAAGTAACTTTCTCTCATCAAGCAATTATTCCATGACCAGTCGCTCACTTTGGCCAGTGCTCTTTTTTGTGACTTTCTTCCATATGGACATGGATTTTATTAACATAAAAAATCCGTCAATACCAACCATATATATTTTGCCAAAAATCCATAAAGACCCCCTACACCCCCCTGGAAGACCTATAATTTCTGGGACTAATAGTATTACTAGCAATGTTTCTGCAGTAATAGATGGTTTCTTACAACCTTTGGTCAAAAAAACCAGAGCATATCTTAAAGACACAACTGATGTTTTAACTAAAATTAATAGTATAAATTGGGATGAGGATTATATCCTCTGCAGTGCTGATGTTAGTACGTTATATACTATTATTGACTCTGTCAAGGGTCTGGAGCTGTGTCTTACTTTTTAGACCAAAGTGACCTGGATCTGGAAACCAGAGAATTTATCCTGAAAGGAATAGAATTTATTTTAAAAAATAATTATTTCTTTTTTGATGGCATTTATTATATGCAATTGATTGGGACTGCCATGGGTACCAGGTTCGCCCCCAGCTATGCCAACCTCTTCATGTCCTACTGGGAGGAGGGATCAGTTTGGCAAAATGGTAAGCTGGGGGCGGGCCTGGTATCCTGGCAAAGGTTCATTGATGACGTTTTGTTCATCTGGAATGGATCTAATGATGATTTAATTAATTTCTGTAATTCTCTTAATCTTAATGATTTCAATATTGCCCTGACATTTCAGATCAGTAAGAATGAGATAACTTTCTTAGACTTGTGTATTTACATAAAAAATGGAGAAATCCATGCAAAAAATCATCGTAAACTAACAGACTGCAATAGCTATATTTATAGAGATAGTCTCCATCATGATAGCTGGTTAAGTGGGATTCCTTTTGGACAATATAGCCGCATTAAGAGGAATTGTTCTGAACCTGAAGTCTGTCAAACTCTGATGAAAGAAACAAAATCAAGATTTTTAGAGAAGGGTTATAAGATGATCGAATTGGAGAGGGCAGAGAATCGTATTAACCTTATTAATAGATCTGAATTACTTAAATGTAAAAAGAAAACCTCGGAATCTAAGCAAAGTGGATTCATGTGGTCTTTTATCAGTAGGTATAGTTCCAATCATAAGGAAATAGAAAAGTGTATCAAAAATAATTGGTCGTTACTTCTGAAAGATCCAGTGATTGGAAAATAACTTCCTGACAAACCCTCTTTTATTTATAGAAGGGCACCAAATCTTAAAAATAAATTAGTTCAAAGTAGTGTAGAAGGACTAGTTTGAGGATACAAGGTTTCCATCGCTGTGGCCTGTGTCTTATGTGCAGAACCACTAAAAATAATCCATCAAAAATAAAAGAATTTACAGTAAATGGAAAGATATATCCGATAAAGGATTTTATTACCTGTTGTTCCAAGAATGTGGGTTATGCGGTACAATGCACATGTCATTTAATTTATATAGGCAAGACTACAAGAAATCTTAAAACTCGCCTAGCTGAACATGTTTACAATGTCAAAAAGGGCCTTGACTCTCATACTTTCTCCGCACATTTTAAGGAGAAGCATAATTCCAAAGAATGCTTCAAGCAAATTGGAGATCCAGAGATGTTGACTTAAGACTCTCTAAAGCAGAGATGAAATGGATTTACCAACTTAAGACCTTAGTCCCCAGAGGTTTGAATGGGGAGTTTGAGTTAAAGCATTTCTTGTAGCTTCTTGCCTTTTATATATTCCTCCATGTATTCTCCCTTGTATTTTTCCATATACCTTAAAATTACGAGTTATGGTTGATAAGTCTTCATATGTGTTTTTCTTTTTTAAGGTTTCCCACCACCTGTGAAACTGGATGCGTCCACAAAGTTATATATTTTATAAAAAATGTTGATATGGCGATGATCCACTACGGCCATCTAATCTGCTTCCGCATTCATGGTGTACAGTGGAACGCATTATGCGGCCCATTCGTCGGCCGGAAGTGACGTAACGGGATTTCACGTGTTCGCTCCTTGGGTCATTGTAACGGAGTGGAACGCAAGAGAACGCTTCCTGTAATCAGCGGAAGTGACGTGATGATCGCTAATATGCGATTCGTTGGTTTGAATGTCCGTTTGTGGGCGCCCGGAAACACAGAGGGTGGGAGGCCGTTTCAGCTGTATTCTTTGGTTAATTATCCAAGGTATAAATAGATGAACATTGTACTTCACCACCATGCTTCTGATGAAGGACTTTTAAAGTCTGAAACGCGTAAAGCAGGTGGTTTTGGATGATTCCCGTGGGACCAGCACTTTGTTGAACATCTTCTAAACGAGGACTTTGACTTTTTCCATCTTGAATTCACCAGTTTTGAAGCTGTGTCCGAGTGTGAGCTGCTACTCCTATTGGAGATTTTATGTCTATATATTTTTAAAGAATGTGAGTTACCTGGGTATTAAAATTTAAATGTTTTTATGAAAAACAGTGTTGCACTATATTTCCTCTTCTTATATTTACATATATCTCATTGGAGGAAGACATTCCACGTTATCACTTCCAATCTGGGGGATGATGAGCCCTAATTTATCTTATCGAATGTGAGTGTAATACTTACCTCAATATGGGTTATGTGTACTGTTAAAATGGTGTTACACTAAGTGTCTCTCTCCCGTTTGAGGTACAACAAATTGAAAGACAACCAGGACTTGCCTTGGAGGATTTGAGACTAAAGGACTGCATTTGGTTCTATTTATTTATCTATTTATTTTGCTCTACATGTAACTCCTCTTCTGCGCCACAGGGATCTCTCTTTCTTTTTCTTTTTCCATATGGACACAAAAAACATTCCACTTATTTCTCCTGAGTATCCATTAACTACTTTCTGATTCACTGATATCTCTGTCTGTAGTTAAACCAGTAGAGACATTACACTGTAAAAGGCATCCCTGGATTACGTACATGAAGATTCACGATAGTCGTGATGAATATCTGAGCAAAAAGAATCAGTTTTATGCTTTACATAAAATACATATATACACCAAATCAACCCCTCTACCCCTCCTCCTTTCCCACTCACTGATCAATCCTAAGAATTGAAACTAGTATATTATATAACATATTTCTTTTGCAGGTACTTATCAGGACACCTCCGAATTTAAAGACTTGTAATTATCAATCATTCATATCCCACAAACAGTAGGCAGATGCGGGGGACAAACAGTTAATTTATACAATGAGATTAATGATTTTCAGTGCTTTTTACAGCTTTAGATAGTTGGTGCACTTCCAGTATACTGTATGTATGCTACGTTGGTGGTGTCTACTGTGATCTGTGTCCACTGTTGCTCCTGATGTCCAGCCTTCTATCCAGTTCTTAGTTCTGCATAATAATGTTTATTTTGCAGGAGGCTTCTGTAAAAGTGTTACTAAGGGATCTATGTACTAAACCTTGGATAGAGATAAAGTGGAGAGAGATAAAGTACCAACCAATCAGCTCCTAGCTGACACATTACAGGCTGTGTTTGAAAAATGAAAGGAGCTGATTGGCTGGTACTTT
The DNA here is from genome assembly GCF_028390025.1 of Pseudophryne corroboree. NCBI lineage: Eukaryota > Metazoa > Chordata > Amphibia > Anura > Myobatrachidae > Pseudophryne > Pseudophryne corroboree. The sequence goes on along the minus strand of NC_086453.1, from coordinate 295,342,675 downwards.
ATCTCTGGCCACTTTATTTCTCTCCAAGGTTAGTAAATAGAATCCTAAGTCTATACTTGCCTTGATTCTCTGGACTACAGTGCCATTGCTTTGTTCTTAGTCCTGTAATCCAATATGTCCTCCCAAATTAACATTTGTAAGCAGCAGCACTAACAGGGCTGCAGTGCCTTCTGTGTCGGTCCTGCCCCCTGTGCACATGACATCATGATGTCACGCAGAGTGGATGGGGCTGCCAGTACCAGGAAGTGCAACACTGCATGGGGTATCCTGAGGACACTCCAAGTGTCTGTGCGAACTGCAGGATAGCACTGCAGCAGCAATACTGGCTGCAGGGAACCATTCAAGACACCCTGCTTGCCAGAAGCAAGGGGGCCTGCTTGCCACCCCAAGGGCCCTGCGCTCTATGCAAAGGCACCACTTGAACACCCCTAGTTACGACCCTGTTTGTAGGGATCCCTGGAAAAGCAACTTGTGGGGGCTCTTATAAATTAATAGTGCAAAATGTATAGCTCCACCTGTGAGGGATCTGTGCCCCCTTTCTGGCCTTATTCAGTGGTCGAAGTGGAAATTTTGAAGTGGGGGTATGCAAAAGTCAAGGACGTAATTATGCACGCGCCTTCGGTGCGCGCTCCAGTAAAGGGGGCATGGTCACCCAGAAAGGGGGCATGGTCACCCAAGAAGGGGGTGTGGTCACCCAGAAAGGAGGCGTGCCCAGTGTAGTAGAACCCTTATACTATCTAGTACTGGTGCCCCTTTCACCTTATAGCACACGGTACGAGCCGAAATTCACATTGTAGCACACCTAATGAGCCGAAATTCACATTGTAGCACACTGAATGAGCCGAAACTCACATTGTAGCACACTTGGGTGGTCATTCCGAGTTGTTCGCTCGCTGCCGATTTTCGCAGCGCAGTGATCAAGTGAAAAAATGTCAATTCTGCGCATGCGCATGGTACGCAGCGCGCATGCGCTAAGTACTTTCACACAAAACTTTGTAGTTTTACCCAAGCTCGAGCAACGTTTTTCAGTCGTTCGAGTGTTCGTAGTATGATTGATAGGAAGTGGGTGTTTCTGGGCGGCAACTCTGCGTTTTCAGGGAGTGTGCTAAAAAACGCAGGCGTGTCAAGCAAAAACGCAGGAGTGGCTGGAGAAACGGGGGAGTGGCTGGCCGAACGCAGTGCGTGTTTGTGACGTCAAACCAGGAACTAAACAGACTGCATTCATCGTAAGATAGGAGTAGGTCTGGAGCTACTCAGAAACTGCAGGGAATTATTTAGTAGCAATTCTGCTAATCTTTCGTTCGCAATTCTGCTAAGCTAAAATACACTCCCAGAGGGCGGCGGCCTAGCATGTGCAATGCTGCTAAAAGCAGCTAGCGAGCGATCAACTCGGCATGAGGGCCTGAATGAGCCGAAATTCACATTGTAGCACACTGAATGAGCTGAAATTGTGACAGCAGGGACAGCCAGAGCAGCAGAGCCGGATTAAGGCTTCGGGGGGCCCGGGGTACTTAAAACAAGGGGGCCCTAAGGTCTAAAATTAAAATCAGAATATATATATATATATATATATATATATGACACACACTGTAAAATTTGAACTAGGGGAGGACCGGGTAGCTCGGATATATTATATTCTGCGTAATATATATATATATATATATATATATATATATACAAACTGTTCACCCGGCACTCAATACTGGATACAGGTATTTTCTTGATGCGGTGCCCTCCGTGGGTAGACGGCCCTATCCTTTACAGAACACAAATCCGGCGGCACTCAAGCAGACTATTACAACCAGTGATGCAAAAGGAATCTGTTTAATCCATCCTACGGCGTTTCAGGGTAACACCCCGTCGTCAGCAATTATTTGCTGCTTGTAAAACGCTTTGTCCCGGACGACGGGGTGTTACCCCGAAACGCCGTAGGATGGATTAAACAGATTCCTTTTGCATCACTGGTTGTAATAGTCTGCTTGAGTGCCGCCGGACTTGTGTTCTATATATATATATATATATATATATATATACACACACACATGCAGATATATAAACATACATATATACATACTGTATATTAACACACAAATGCATATATATTAGTGGTGGGCAACGATTAAAATTTCTAATCGCGATTAATCGCATGATTTTCATAGATTAATCGCTATTAATCGCATTGTTATGCGCAAGATTCAATAATGAATTCAAAAGTAGTGTATTGCGCTCCTGGTTGGCTGCCAGTACTCAAGTTCCTATTGGCTCGCTGGTGGCCAGCAATACACTTGAAATGGCACCGGCGCTGTCACGGTCTCCATGGCTGCCTGCAGCTAACTACTGTATGCACCACACATATCCCACCAGTGCCAGATATCCCCCAGTGCCAGATAAGCCCCCAGTGCCAGGTATACATGCCCCCCCAGTGACAGATGTTCCCCCAGTGCCAGGTATACATGCCCCCCAGTGACAGATAAGCCCCCAGTGCCAGGTATACATGCCCCCCCAGTGACAGATGTTCCCCCAGTGCCAGATATACATGCCCCCCAGTGACAGATATACCCCCAGTGCCAGGTACACATGTCCTCCCAGTGCCAGATATGCCCCCAGTGCCAGGTACACATGTCCTCCCAGTGCCAGATATGCCCCCAGTGCCAGATATCCCCCAGTACCAGATAAGCCCCCAGTGCCAGGTATACATGCCCCCCAGGGCCAGATATGCCCCCAGTGCCAGGTAAGCCCCCAGTGCCAGGTATACATGCCCCTCAGGGCCAGATATGCCCCCAGTGCCAGTTATACCCCAGTGCCAGGTACACAAGTTCCCCCAGTGCCAGATATGCTCCCAGTGCCAGGTATACATCCCCCCCCAGTGCCAGATATCTAAGTTCCCGCATACTTGCACTGCTGCCCATTCCTCCCCCCTGCATTCTACAAAACTTACATTTTGAGGGGACCCGGGAGGCAGCAGCAAAGATCGGGACAGGGCCAGCTGCCTGCGAACCGCCAGGCAGCCACGGCAAGGAGGAACAGAGCTGCAATACTATTCTAACTACAATGCTGTCCGTGAGCCAATCGGAGGTCACGGGCTGGCAGCCAATCAGTAGCTGCCAAATGGCAGCTCCTGATTGGCTGCCGGTTGTAGTTAGAATAGCGCCGCGGCTTAGCCTCTGTCCTTCCAAGGCAGCTGCCGGTGCGCGTTAAAATAATTGTCGCCCGTTAATTAGCTAATGCGTTAACGCGATATTATCGCGTTAACTTGCCCAGCCCTAATATATATATATATATATATATATGTATATACATACATATACACATATAAGAACATTGACTTCACATTTTTCTGACATGAAAAAGAGTTAATGCTGGCTGTCTTACTTTTGCACTGAACACACACTGAACAGGTGGAGAGCTTGTTCCACTCTTCTCCGTCGCGTACAACATCCTCCACCCGCGCCGAGGCTGTGCATGGCCGGGATCCCGCCTCCTTCTTCCCCTGCAGCCTGCTCTCCAACCAGTCAGGGAGCCGCAGGCTGCAGATTCCCTCATCATTGGACAGCAGAGCCGTCGTTCGGCTCAGCTGCCCAGTAAAAGCCTGCAGCGCTGGGGGCGGCTGCTTGACGCCTGTCAGTGGGCCGGGATGAGCAGAGAGCGCAGATCGGATCAGTGATAGAGATCCGATCTGTGGTGTTCTGCGGCGGCGGGGGGCCCTCTCACAGCGTGGGGCCCAGGGGTACTTATCCCCAGAACCCCCCCCTTAATCCGGCTCTGCAGAGCAGTGCCGTTTCTTGCGGCGGACGAGCCGTGCAACTGCTTGAGGACTTTGAATTCCCCCTCCCCTCTCCTCCCGAGTGCCCAGCTCGGGGGGCGGGGTTTCGCGGAATGACGCGATTGCGTCGTGACGTCACGACGCAATCGCGTCATTCTGCGAAACCCCGCCCCCCGAGCTGGCCACTCGGGAGGAGGGAGAAGGGGGAGCCAAGCCGGCCGGCGGCGGCGCCGCACAGACGAGGGAGAGGCAGCTGAAGAGCGGGAAGAACAGCTTCAAATGTAAGTCAGCCCCTCTCTCTCTCTCCCTCCCTCCCTCCCTCCTTCCCCCCCCCCCCCCCCCCCCACCACCTGCCGTACTATGTAAAATGGGGACACCTGTCTGCCGGAATGTGTAAAATGGGGACACCTGTCTGCCGGAATGTGTAAAATGGGGATGCAGTCTGCCGGAATGTGTAAAATAGGGACACTTGTCTGCCGGAATGTGTAAAATAGGGACACTTGTCTGCCGGAATGTGTAAAATGGGGACACCTGTCTGCCGGAATGTGTAAAATGGTGATGCAGTCTGCCGGAATGTGTAAAATGGGGGCACGTGCCTGCCGCACTGTGTAAAATGGGGACACTTTCCTGCCGCAATGTGTAAAATGGGGGCACGTGCCTGCAGCAGTGTGTAAAATGGGGGCACGTGCCTGCCGCACTGTGTAAAATGGGGACACTTTCCTGTCGTACTGTGTAAAATGGGGGCACGTGCCTGCCGCAGTGTGTAAAATGGGGGCACGTGCCTGCCGCAGTGTGTAAAATGGGGACACTTTCCTGCCGTACTGTGTGAAATGGGGGCACGTGGCTGCCACAATGTGTAAAATGGGGACACTTTCCTGCCGCAATGTGTAAAATGGGGGCACGTGCCTGCCGCAATGTGTAAAATCGGGGCACATGCCTGCCACAATGTGTAAAATGGGGACACTTGCCTGTTGTACTGTGTAAAATGGAGGCATGTGCCTGCCGCAATGTGTAAAATGGGGACACTTTCCTGCCGCAATGTGTAAAATGGGGGCACGTGCCTGCCGCAATGTGTAAAATGGGGACACTTTCCTGCCGCAATGTGTAAAATGGAGACACTTGCCTGCCGTGCTGTGTAAAATGGGGACACCTGCCTGCCGTGCTGTGTAAAATGGGGTCGCGTGCCTGCTGTAATGTGTAAAATGAGGACTTTTTATTTTTTTATCCTGTGGTGGCCGTGATGATGAGATCAGATGAGGCCACGCCCATCTTAACAAAGCCATGCCCATTTTAATGAGGCCATGCCCCCTTGCCTTCTTCGCGCGCATGCTTTTACTCTTTATATCTATGGGGGGGGCGCATTTTTTTTTTTATGTGAATGGGGGGGCGCATTTTTAAATCTCGCACTGGGAGTCAAATTGGCTAGAAACGGCCCTGAGCCAGAGTGACGACAGAGAGAGAGAGAGAGTGACGACAGGGAGAGAGAGGGTGACGACAGGGAGAGTGACGACAGGGAGAGAGAGTGACGACAGTGACGACAGGGAGAGAGAGTGACGACAGGAAGAGAGAATGACGACAGTGAAAGAGAGTGATGACAGTGACGACAGGGAGAGAGAGTGACGACAGGGAGAGAGAGTGACGACAGTGACGACAGGGAGACAGAGTGATGACAGGAAGAGAGAGATGACAGTGACGACAAGGAGAGAGAGTGACGACACGGAGAGAGAGTGACGACAGTGACGACAGGGAGAGAGAGTGACGACAGGGAGAGAGAGTGATGACAGTGACGACAAGGAGAGAGAGTGACGACAGGGAGACAGAGTGACGACAGGGAGAGAGTGACGACAGGGAGAGAGAGTGACGACAGTGACGACAGGGAGAGAGTGACGACAGGGAGAGTGACGACAGTGACGACAGGGAGAGAGAGTGACGACAGGGAGAGAGAGTGACGACAGTGACAGCAGGAAGAGAGAGAGTGACGACAGTGACAGCTGGGAGAGAGAGAGTGACAGTAGGGACAGGGACGGTAACGACAGGGAGAGAGGTGACAGCAGGGGAACATTACCTCATTTGTTGCTGGCGGCTGGCAGCGGTGAGCGGTGGGCTGCTGGCGGCGGTGAGCGGCGGGCGGCTGGCGGCGGTGAGTGGCGGGCGGCTGGCGGCGGTGAGCGGCTGTGAGCTAGTACAGCGCTCTACACAGCCGCCGGCTGCCGCGCAGGGACGGGGAGCAACATGTGCAGCAGGATGGCCACTTCCCTCGTCTCCTGCTGTACTTTCAGTTCCTCATTTCCGGGTCAGTGGAAGAAGTGCCGGTATACCATACCACCGTATACCGCCCCACTTCGACCACTGGCCATATTCCATAATTAGTTCATAGGGATTAGATAACCAAAACAACGTTACAGATATTGGCACATTCCCTTGTGAAGTTGCACTGTGAATGAAAGAACTGAATTATCCTTGAAGTGTCAATGGGGGAGATATAGCAAATCTTGGAGAGAGCTAAAGTACAAACCAATCAACTTCTGCCATTTTTGTACTGCATCCTGTAAAATTACAGGAGATGACAGGTTGGCACTTTATCTCTCTCTACTTTATCTCTCTCCAAGATTACAATAATTAATTAATTCATTAAACAATAATCTTAAAACGTAATTAATAATAAAAAAAATGGAATAAAACATTTTTAAACTGTACCCCATCCCCGCTTAGCAGGTCCCGCATCCCTTTACTAATACAGCACCAGCATGTTCTATTGCGCCTTACGATTGCACCATATTATTACATTGTAATAGCTATAGAGATTAACGCACACGCCCACGCCCACACACACACAGACACCTGACAAATAATGTAAGAGGCATAACTCAGGAACAAAAATACTGTGCTATTTATTGTTTGAGGAAGGGGGGCCCCAAATTGGCATCTTGTTTAGGGCCCCATGAGGTCTAAATACGCCTCTGTCCTGGAGTTTCTGGATTTACCAGACCAGGCTAAAACGCTGGTACTGGTTACTTATTTTAGAGCCACATCAATTATAATGTATTCATTCTTTTTGAAATAATACAAAAACATCAGTCATCATCATCATCATCTTGATGCATCTACATTTTTTGCGAGTAACTTGATGCAGCCGCATTTATATGATCTATATTTAGATAGATGTCTCTTTTTATGATCTTATTATGTGTGCAACTGAAAAAATACATACCTAAACATGCAAAAAGGTTTTTGCCTTTGTTTTTTTTAAACAAAATGACAGCCTAATCTAAATCAGACCACAAATGTTGTAACTCCATTAAATTAATCCACCACCCCACCCACACCAACACCATAGGTGTTGGTCTTTAAATTAGGGCCCAGATTTATCAAGCCTTGGAGAGTGATAAATTGCATGATGATAAAGTGCCAACCAATCAGCTCCTAACTGTCATTTTTCAAATCCAGCCTGTAACATGGCAGTTAGGATCTGATTGCCTGGTACTTTATCACTGTGCAGTTTATCACTCTCCAAGGCTTGATAAATCTGAGTTTACGAGTGCAGCATAAAGACAGAGCACTGTATACTGGCCCTCATTCCGAGTTGTTCGCTCGGTATTTTTCATCGCATCGCAGTGAAAATCCGCTTAGTACGCATGCGCAATGTTCGCACTGCGACTGCGCCAAGTAACTTTACTATGAAGAAAGTATTTTTACTCACGGCTTTTTCTTCGCTCCGGCGATCGTAATGTGATTGACAGGAAATGGGTGTTACTGGGCGGATACACGGCGTTTCAGGGGCGTGTGGCTGAAAACGCTACCGTTTCCGGAAAAAACGCAGGAGTGGCCGGGGAAACGGTGGGAGTGCCTGGGCGAACGCTGGGTGTGTTTGTGACGTCAACCAGGAACGACAAGCACTGAAATGATCGCACAGGCAGAGTAAGTCTGGAGCTACTCTGAAACTGCTAACTCGTTTGTAATCGCAATATTGCGCGTACGTCGGTCGCAATTTTAAGAAGCTAAGATTCACTCCCAGTAGGCGGCGGCTTAGCGTGTGTAACTCTGCTACATTCGCCTTGCGAGCGAACAACTCGGAATGAGGGCCACTATGTGTCACATTACCCTGTAAATTATAGGTCTGCAAACTCGGTCCTGATTACCCCCACACAGTGCATGTTTTGCAGGTAACCCAGCAGGTGCACATGTGTATTAATTACTCACAGACACATTTTAAAAGGTCCGCAGGTGGAGCTAATTATTTCACTTGTAATTCTGTGAGGAGACCTGCAAAACATACAACGTGTGGGATCCTGAGGACCGAGTTTGCCGACCTATGCTGTAAATGGAATGTGTGTTGCTCGCACCATGTTTGAGTAGTGAGTATTTGCACAGAAACGTACAGTAGACAACATGAGAATATTTTTTATTTATTTTAACATGTAATCATTGTCTAAAAAAAAGTAAGTTATTTCCTTTGTTGAAAGGTTCAAAACCTTTGCAACAAAACACATGTTGGTTTTCATTCTCTAGTTAGATAAATGCTCCTTGGTGATTGGTGGTTATGGGTTTAGCGCAGAATTGCATCTTTGAATAATGCCAATAAATAAGATGGATATTGGTAATGCTTACAAAATGGCTGCCTTCAGCACCAGTGCAATTTAATTGAAAATATGCTACAGTGTACTACGTCTCCAAAAATAGCAGCAGATATTCATAGAATGTTTCAAAATGCTCTTTCATGTGAGAGAAACGTGCGGTTCCCATATAAAACGGTTACACAGGGTGGTCAGTGTACTCTCAGAACCATTACTTGCATATTTATACGTACTCATTATTGCAGTCAACGTTTCACACAAGGAATCAATATGACAGAACTTGAGACAAGTCACACATAGTGAATTCACAAACAAATCTATTTTCAATCCCGATAGATTATACAACTGCTTGAGCAGCAGGGTTGGGCTGACACAATTGTGTCCCGTAGGAGAAATTGAGTTGAATGTTTGATTCCTACTTTTTGTTGTATCTCTGACTAGAGACCCTGACTCCAGCAATTCATCTCCCCCCTGTCCACCCACCCCTCCATCTGTCTTCCTAGCAGTACATCCTGGGTGTAGTTATTTGTGCATTTGTGTTTCCTCCCCTCTTTGTGGCGTCTACTATATCTTTCTTCCCATGAAACATTCTCCCATTCTCTTATTGCTGCTGAAATAACAAGAAACTAATGAGGATTTGGAAGGGCAATCTTTTAGCTTTTTATCAAAATACTTCACATTAGAACTTTCAGGTCAGGAATATTACATCCGGTGTGAATTGTGCAATGTGTTTGACAGGGGTGTAGTAGGGTATGCCGGCGGCCGGGCTTCCAGGGGCCAGCATAACGGCGCCGGAATCCCGACCGCCGGCATACCAACAGCTGGGCGAGCGCAAATGAGCCCCTTGCGGGCTCTCTGTGCTCGCCAAACTGCGGGCACAGTGGCACTATCTATTCTCCCTCCAGGGGGGTTGTGGACCCCCAAGAGGGAGAAAAAGTGTCGGTATGCCGGGTGTCGGGATTCCGGCGCCGGTATACTGTGCGCCGGGATCCCGACAGCCAGCAAACTGAAGACCACCCGTTAGACAGGGCTCAGTATGCATTCCACTTCAGAATATTTGCATTCGCCTGGTTCCGTTGCAGAATTTGCAGGAATTGGAACTGACAGATTGTTTTGTTCGAATATTGCACGGCTTGTCCTGCTGTCTCAATAGAAATCCAGGGAAATGTGTAATTTGCATATTTTTTGCACATTTGCTGCATATGGGATCAAAGCTGTGAATGCATCAGGGCCATAGATCCAGCTTTCAATGATCATCCTTGACAATTTCGGGAAGACTTGACAAAACCATGCTGCACTCCAGGTGGGGCAGATGGAGAATGTGTAGAAATTTAGATTTGAGAAAGGTCTGTCCAAGCTCACATCTAAATTCCATTGTACACATAAGGCTGTCCAGCATTTGTGGGCTACATGCAGAAGAAGTTAGTATTTTCCCTGCATGCAAAAAGCATAAATAAATGTTGTTGCACCCCTTGCATTGTAATATGGTTTGTTCCAGACAGAAAGGTACTTGCTGTTTTTGAATCAGCACCTTTATATCCTTTCTTAATTTGTTGCACTGTACTGTTGGTGTTTTTCTGAATGTTGCAGCCGTTATTATCTTGTATAATCGGGAAGTGGTCACCATACCGCTAACCGGGATACCGGGAGTCACAATGCCGACGCCCAAATCCCAATTAGCGGGGAAATCCCGACGCTGGAATCCCGGCGCATTGACGTGCTTACATCCGTAGTTGCCTTCTAGGAACTGTTGATTGTTATTACGATGGTTCCAATGCAGATTTGTACCTGATTCACACATAGATCTCTCCTGAGATTCATGAATTCATGGAAGGACAAAAGTTTGCAAAGGTAAAGAGTTGGGGTGGAGTAAAGGTGTTTCTAGTAGCGTTGGTGCGTTATGCTGCAGAGCGAGATCTCTGTTTGCAGAACAAGATTATTGAATCGAGATAAAATGGCGTCTTGCCCGTTTCCATGGGTGCTGCATTCTGCAAAAAGACTTGAATCTTACACAGCTGATAGTCTTAGTTCTACAAAATTCTGTAGGCATGCCGAGCCGGGGTCTACGCTGTTGGATGCAGACTTTCTGAACCCAGCTGACCAGTGACAAGAGCCAGTCTGAGTAAGCTTCGGCTTAAGAAGACTGGCCAAGGGCTGCAACCATCATGACCAATGTTCGCAATGGTGATCTGATGCTGCATTCGGATGCAGCATTTGGAACTCAGATGCTGGCAGGAGGCATCTATTTACTATATACCCCTCCTGCTGCATTTGCATTTTAACTATACGGCATTGCACATCCGCTTCCCTGCTTCCTGCGGCTGTGCAGTTCTGTACAAATCTGAATCAGGCCCCAAGTGCGGAAGTCAATCTGTTTTTTTGTGCAAGGTGTGCACTTGTGAATGACATCCAGCATCCGTCATTGCTGTACAGAGCCGGTTTAACGGCGGGGCGGAAGGGGCTGTTGTCCCGGGGCCCCCACACAAGTGGGGCCCCCACACACTGTCCTCACAACTGCAAAAATACATCGGAGTAGGAGAAGAGCATTTACCTGTCTCCTCTCCATACTCCTCGGCAGCTGAGACGTTCCATTACAGCTGCGGCCGCCGAGCTGTAATGGAACAGCTCAGCTGCTGAGGAGGTGAAGCTCCTCGGCGGCCG
>NC_086453.1:295279177-295326677 GCF_028390025.1 Pseudophryne corroboree | reverse complement strand
CACATTTTGAGCAACTCTCACTCTGAAATGGCTGCTGCCGTGTGTAGTACAGATTTCTTGTTTGCTGGGGGAAACCTGAGACTGCTCCATGAGGCTACAATAAACCAGGGCCAGGAAACTGAACATGGTCAGCAGGTTGTACAGGTGCCGCGGAGGCTGCACAGGCCTCGTTTTTTTAGGGGGCGTTTAAACTTGAACGCATTGGCCGATGACCTGGTTATACAGATGTTCCGGCTAAATAGAAACAACATTTTCCGTCTGTATGACCTTGTCAAACTGGACCTAGTCCCTGAGACAGCACGCTCTCGCTCTGTCTCAGGCCTGCACAAACTCCTGGCTGTGTTGCACTTTATGGCTACTGGCAGCTTCCAGGCTGTGACTGGCGACGTCATTGGTATCTCACAGCCCACCTTTTCAAAATATTTAAATCAGGTGAGTTAAAACATACATACACGTCTATGTCTAAGTGGTGCTTGTGTTATATAATATAACACAGTATTGTATTGATTACAGGTCATGACACTCACCTTATATTTTGTAATGTCCACTCAGGTTTTGGATGTCTTGGAACCCCACATAGATGCTTCTATCTGCTTCCCTACCCAGGAGTCGCAGTGGCATGCAGTCAGGGTAGCTTTCTATGAGCTTGCTGGCATGCCCAATGTGCTGGGTGCCATAGATTGCACACACGTTGAGCTGAGACCACCTAGGGGCAGGCAATATATTTATACAAATAGACATATGGGCCAATCCACTAATGTCCAAGTGGTTTGTGATGCAAATCTAAAAATTATGAGTGTTGTTGCGGGTTACCCTGGCGGCTGCCATGACTCCTTCATCCTCAGTCAGTCATCCCTCTTTGATAAGTATGAGGCCGGACAAATGCCTGATGGCTGGCTGCTGGGTATGTTCCAAGTGTCTTGTGTGTATGTGTGGTAACTTCAACCTCCTCATTTTTGTATGTTATTTACCATAATCCACATGTCCTAATGTTGCCTATATCTGTATTTCAGGTGATGGTGGTTATGGCTGCTACTCTTGGCTCCTTACTCCATTGTCCCAACCTGATTCTCCTGCTGAACACAATTATAATAATGCACATAAGTCCACGTGGAATGTGATAGAAAGATGTTTTGGGGTGCTGAAATCTAGGTTTTGGTGTCTGGATAAGTCTGCAGGGCTTTTGTTGTATAGTCCCTCAAAGGTGACTAGGATTGTGTTCTGCTGCTGTTTTCTTCATAACATGTGTTTGCGGCAACATCTGCCACATGTTGTTGATGAAGAAAACAGTCAGCAAGTAGGTGAGTTAGAAACATCTGGTGACAGTGTGAGTACAGATGTAGGGAGGCAGGTAAGGCAAGAAGTGATTCTGCGTTATTTTAACGGTAAGTATGATTTAGTCATAAATAACCTTGCCTAACCACTATTCTAAAATATTGTTTAGGTGTGAATTCTGTTTGTGTTGCGTTATTGTTTGTTATTTCTCATGTTGTTTACAGTTAGGCAATAAAATGTATAACTTACACTGTCACTCATTAGCAAATTAAACAATACACATATTGCGTGTGAAAAATTTATTACCTTGAACACAGGAATTTTTTGTGAAACAATTCCCAAAACATTATTTGTAAACAACTATTTGCTGCAGCCTTCATAATTTTTTTTTTTTTGTGTGTGTGCTGGGAGCAGAGGATTGGCCTGGTTCGTTGGTCCGTGTTCTGCTGGAGCATCTAACTGGGGAGGTAACTGGGGTCTGGCTTGGTGTGGTTGTTCCCGAGCTTGAGCTTAGTTGTTGGGATGCCAACACATTAAGGCTTTGGCTCAGGTTGTTTATGCTTGCAGTCAGTTGTGTATTAGCGGCAGTGTTGTTGGCAATAATTCGGGAGAGGTTTTCGTTTATGAGTTGGTTGTGTTGAATAATTTGAATGAGGGCTTGTTGCTGCCGCTGTTGTTCATCCATGATTCGGAGCAAATTGGCTTGCATTTGGCTGTTGTCTGCCCTCATCTGCTCCATTGAATTGGCAATTCTGCCAACCTGAACTATCAGTCTGCCTGAGTTCCGACTGAGTCGAGGCAGATGATGGGGCAGACTGGCAAGGTATTGGGTGTGGATGTTCAGGCAGGCATAGTGTTGCGCCTGTTGTGTAGCCCAACTGCTCCAAAACTCTGGGGCCATTTGTTGCTGGGGTGGTGTTGGGCTCAATTGGGGGCTGTGGGATGTTTGGGGTGGTTGGGTTATGTCCTGCGGCGTGGTTGGCTGGGTAGGATCTATCGCTTGCAGGTGTAGTGTGTACGTAGCCTGCAAGTCCAATTCCTGCTGGGCATCCTCGGCCATGATGGGTGGTTCTGTATGGGGTTGAAGACAGCCACTATTTAGTCAATATTTTGCATTGGTCTTTTTATAGGTTTACGTCAACATGCATTACTTCTTAATATTCATGTTGGAAATGATCAATAGATTGTGGCCTAAACTTAACTATGTAGCTCACCTTTTTGTAGAAATATGTGGCTTCTAACGTTCCCTACTCAGTTGAAAAATGTTTGAGGGAATTGTTGGACTCTGAGCCATAATTAATGTGCGAACAGGAAGAATTCTAACAATTACAAATTACTACATTTACATATTGTGTATGAAGCTTCCTTTTGTTAAACACACACAATACAATAAATGTGTTGAGCAATACACTCATACATTGTTCAAGGCAGTCAGTGGTCTGGCCAAAACTTTAACAAATATAGTGCAAAAAAATTAAATCTTTAAAAATGGCTGAAAATGTCTTAAGGTGGCCTTTGCATAGAACTGGTGATGTTGGGCATGCAAAACAATTGGATTATAGTTAACATTTATGTATCTGTTTCTAGCAAATTAAATAAAAAACAAAATTGGTTGCTATGGCCAACATCACATCTGAAAATCAAACCCAAAAAAAAAACGTTACCCCCATGTGCTTGCTGTTGGTGATTATTACAAGGATGAATTTTTATTTGTAACACATTATTTTTGGCTGTGCACAAACAGTGGGGCAGATGAATTAACCTGGAGAAGGCATAAGGAAGTGATAAACCAGTGATATGTGCAAGGTGATAAGGGCACAAGCCAAACAGCTCCAATCTGTAAATTAACAGTTAGGATCTGTTTGGCTTGTGCCTTTATCACCTTGCACATATCACTGGTTTATCACTTCCTTATGCCTTCTCCAGGTTAATACATCTACCACAGTGTGTTTTAACTTATTTACAATTTTTTTTATGTTTACTCATCAGACAGCTGAGGGGATTGTGGATCCTCGCTTTGTGGACTGGCCAAAATGGCTTGTGGTTGCAGGGACGACACTGTGGAGATGCGCCGTTGTGGTGGTGAGGATGCTGCTGGAGATTCAGCCTTAAGGCGGCATCTCTTGGTAGGCATCCTATGGAGAGTATCCGAGCCCTGTGATGGGCGCCTTAGTGGAGGCGGGTTTGATGAAGAAGGACCTATGTGATAACATAAACATTAACATTCTGCTTTTCTATGTGTTTTCCGAATATGTGTATAGACTACATTCTTACCTGCATGAACATACTATTATGTTTATATGTTTATGCAAAATCCTTATTGTGATGTAAACATATGAGGAACCTGATGAGAAGTAAACAAAACTATGCTTATGCTTTTCTACCTGACTTCATTGGGTGTGTATAGTTCAATTATGAAACAATTACACAAACCAATCCATACACAAAGGTGCAGAATTCACAATATTATACTACTTAAAACCCAAACGTGGTAGCTTAACACAACCAGAATATTGCTCTGTATTTTAAATTTTTTTGCTGCTAACAACCAAACACTATCCCCAAATCTATGCGCAAAATTGTAAGCATCAAAAACAAATATGCATGACAAATCACATTTTTAAAAAAAATTGCTAAAACACATGACTCACACTTCTTTTAATGACACCGACAACAATTTACTTTTGTATTAAAACACCAGAAAAAGCCCAAGGCCACCTGCTAAATTGACAATACAAAGGATAAAAACATAACTATTTTTAATTAAAACTACATCACCAACACAGTAGAAGAATGAACCAACTTACAATCACAATTAGCTAGAAGACATTTCAGACAGCTAAGGACAAAGCACAGATGTTTTAATTAAAAATAAACCCCCAAAAAAACTCACCATCCTGCCTTGGGCGATCCGAATCCCGGACATGAGTCGCACCAACCACTTCTGGCGGAATCAGAGTACGCACAGGCTCCTCCCAATCCCGATATGACACTCGGAAGGGGTGTCCACCCCCTGTTTGGCGGGCTGATTTAGCCTCCTTAGACATCTTTGCCTTGACACGGCGCTTGATGTCGTAGAATCGCTTACGACACGTGTCCTCGGTCCTCCTCACCACACCCTCACTATTAACTGCCGCAACAACCTTCCCCCACAGAACACTCTTCCTGCGTGAAGAAACCTTTGCAGCATCATGGCCAAACAGCTGTCGATGATGCCTCATCAGCTCCCGCACCAATGCCATATTCTCTGCGTAGCTGAATTTGACATTGCGGCCCGTCTTTATAGACTTTATAGTGGTGCGTGGCTGCGGAGCCACAGCACCATCACTGTCACTATCAGCCGAGGCCGCAGCAGCAACCTCCCCCTCCTCCTCACTAACCTCCTCCCTCTCACTCATCTCCTCCACCTCACTCACCTCCTCCCTCTCACTCACCTCCTCCCTCTCACTCACCTCCTCCATCACACTCACCTCTGACTGGGACATATTCAGGACAAACAACAAATAACACTGAGAAAAAAAAACAGTAAACACACTCCTCCACTACCACTACACACCACACACAGGGCCGGTTCTAAGAATTGTGGCGCCCGGGCAAAATATGGGGGCGTGGCTTCAATTGGGGGCGTGGTCACGACGCTGCAAGAAAATAAATAAATAAATAAAAAGAATACTTACCATCCCCGTTCCTGATCCAGACCCCCTCCGCCGGCGGCACCGCTCTTCTCCCCTCTCTCTTCTCTTCGATCTATGGGAGAGACGTTATTACGTCTCTCCCATAGAACAGCATAGACACTAGAGGTCAATTATGACCCCTAGTGTCTGTGCCACTATGCTGTGCGGTGCGCGATGATGTCATCGCGCATCGCACAGCAAAGGTCCTCTACACGAAGGGAAACTAGACCGTAGCGTCTAGTTTCCCTTCATGGAGAGGACCTTTGCTGTGCGGTGCGCGATGACGTCATCGCGCACCGCACAACTAAGGTCCTCTCAATGAAGGGAAACTAGACGCTACGCGTCTGGTTCCCTTCAAAGCAGCTGGCAGCTGGTATGAAAGAAGGAATCTTTCACAGCGATGTCTTCAGAAGACTTTTTACCAGAGTCTTTGCTATCTTCTTCACATATGCTGCATGTTGGGGATTTGGCTCTTCTCAGAGGCACCCACAGGTGTTTAAATTCCTCAGTTGGGCCAGATATAGAGAAGAACTCTCATCAGCTGTTGCTGGTTGTGCATTGTGTGAAAGGAAATAACCTCTTTATGCATACATCGTCTTTGGCTTGGTTTGATATCTGCCATCATCATCATCACTGCGCACTTTTGCCAGCCTATACTTGGTGCGTATGATATGCCTAGAACTTTGCTTATGTGGGAATGAATATGCCACACAATGGCCTCTGAGTCCCTCCTACCCTACTTGGCGCTGTCATTTCATTGGCTGGTGTGCCCCTGCTGGTCAGAACTATAAATATAAATATGCTGTGGCAGACTAGTATCTGAGTGATGCTGTTTCTCCTCAAAGCTGATGCTTCATAGGTGCAACCATATTGGATTGATCAGCTGACCCTGGTTTTGTCCACTCAACCTGGAGCTAGTTTCCACATGACTTGAGCCACCAATGACTGAACAGAGTGCCCTATTTAAACCCTTCAGTTGTATTTGCTCATTGCCAGTACAACTTGTACCTTACCTGTTCCTGGTTTAAGTGTCAGCAGCTCTGTGTCAGGTCTGTGTAAATGTCTGTTCCCGAAGGGGGCACTAGTGGGTCAGTGGTGGTATGATGGAGGAAACAAGGAGTCCGTAGTAATTTCCTGCGCATGTGCGCAATGATGTTTATTAAATACACACAGCAATATAATGATTACTGGAACAGGAATAACAATAAAGAAGTTTCACAGCGTGGAGGCTGACATTGGTTATAAGTACAGTCACGAAGTATGAGCTGATCTGGAAACCAGCGGTAATTAGAGAACAGTAATGAGCCGCCTGGGAGCCGATGGCAATCAATGATGATCGGCCTGGGAGCCGATGGCAAATAAACGATGGTTGGCCTGGGAGCTGATGTAAAGCAGAGTCTATATCCTGAGGATAAATAATGACACAGAGGATCGGCCTGGAAACTGATGGGAGAATGTGATGGAACAACACAGGCAATAAGTAACTTTTGGTATTCAGTCTGGAAACCGTTAGCAACTTGCAAATAACGATGGTCGGCCTGGGAGCCGATGTGAAGCAGAGTCTATATCCTAAGGATAAATAATGACACAGAGGATCGGCCTGGAAACCGATGGGAGAATGTGATGGAACAACACAGGCAATAAGTAACTTTTGGTATTCAGTCTGCAAACCGTTAGCAACTTGCAAATAACGATATTCGGCCTGGGAGCCGATGGCAATTGAAATCAGTACTCTGGAGGTAAGTAATAAAAATGGTATAATAACAGTCACAGGTAATGAACTGGTGTGGGAACCAGTGTAATTAGAAAACTGTGATGGTCGGCCTGGAAGCCGATGGTGAACATCGATTGCTGGCTTGGAAGAAGATGGTAACAGTATCAATATGCAGTAGGTAGGTGATGCAACAAATGGTAGTAAATACAGGCAATAAGTAACTCTGGTAATCAGTCTGGAAACCGACAGCAATAGATTCACACTGTCAGAATATATGCACAAAGTCCACAGAGCCAAGCAAGGCTATAGCAGGAGACAGTTGGTAATATACAAGCTGGTTGTTTAAGTGCTGGATGCAATAGCACAGTGCTGAATGCAGATTAACAACACACAGGTGAGAATGATGAGGCAGCACCTGGAGAGAGTCTCTTACTGCATGTAGAAGTGGAAGCTGACTGTGGAAGGAGTTGTAGCAGAGCTGGATGGCTGAAGCCTGTAGTTCCACGGAGACACTGAAGCTAGGAAGTCACTGGAGACTGCTGGTGACTGGATCTGAATGCAGATGGAATTGCATCAAACTGGATGGCTGATGTCTGTAGTTCCATGGACGTAATACACAGGGGACTCTCTGAAGACAGGAGACTGGAGCCAGGAGACGCTTGTTCACAGGATGTGATGCTTTGTTCAAGGCCATGATACTGAGCAGGAACTCTGAGTATATACCCCCTGGTCAGCAGGGATTGGAGAATTAAGTCATGTGAGCGCTCCAATGCTCAGGAGTGGATAGCACCAAGTCAGCTGACTGCAGGTGTCATGGCGGCACCCATACTCTGGAGATGGTGGGAATACATCAGGGTACAAGCTGTATGGCAAGCGGGGTACACACTGGAGAGATTCTCTGCACATTGCAGGCAATCATGGAACATGCTGCCAGGCTGGGGATGTGACCTCCAGAGGCCAGTACATCAGAACATTGGTAAGTGATGTGATGCAAAATGCAGATTCCTGACACTCTGCTTCCAAATTTCTGGCTATAGCTGTCTGGTGCACACCTTGTTTTGTTCATATGTTTGGAAATCCAGTCATAAGAACACAGAGATATGTGAGTTCACTGCTGTGCTGTTTTATTCCATCACCAACTCCAGACACACTGCACACTGGACCACCCACTTTCCAGCATCCCCCTGGTCCTAGGGACCATCACTGAAGATTCAGGCTTACACATATTAGTAAGGGAGTGTCTACAAATATTAAGCATTCTAATACACTAACATCACATCCTCTTTTCTTTAAAGATCAGCCCTGTACGCTTCAATGCAACAATTAACAACGTCATATTAAGAACATCATCTAACACGTTTCATTGAGTCTCTCAGGTCTGCGTATTTCCCTTTTGGGTCTTTCATACACAAATTGATGAAATCGCTCACATGCATATGTGATCGCTAGAAGTTCATTTTCTAACTGAGCATACCTTGTTTCAGCACTTGTCAGTGCTCTTGATGCATAGATTACTGGTTGCCATGTATCCTCATGTTCTTGTAACAACACTGAGCCTAGGCCAAATTGCGAAGCATCTGCTGAAATTCTTATTCTTTTCGCAGGCTCAAAGAATTTTAGCACTGGTTGCTCTGTAATGATCTGTTTCAAGTTTTGCCAACTTTCTTCTTGTTCATGTGACCACATCCACTCGTTATCTTTGTCCAACAACCATCTAAGAAAGGCTGTTCGTTCAGAGAGTTGAGAAATAAACTTTCCTAAGTAAGTAATCATTCCTAGGAATCTTCTGACATCGTCTTTGTTGTTAGGACGTTCCATGTTCACTATGGCTGATATTTTCCTTGAGTCTGGTTTTACACCTTGATCCGAGACCACGTCGTGTCATGATCCGTGCCATATATCCTTTCTGCCTCTAGGTGTCACTCTCTGCCTCCTGGTCTGTCTAGCAGTTCCCACTCTGTGACCTGGCAGCATTGATTATCTAGTTATGTGCAGCTGTGGTTTGCACCTGGGAAGCTGCTATTTATCCTCTGTTCACAAGCACTCCTGTGCCAGTTCATCAAGTCTATCTTTGAAGCTGCAATATCTCAGCTCATTGTTAATGGATTACTGAGCAGCTGACCGGCATTCTCCCAGTACTCAGGTAACCTGTATTCCTTCAGCTTGTTGTTAAAGAACTGAGTAGCTGGCCTGCATTCTTCCAGTTCTCAGGTAACCTGTATTCCTTCAGCTTGTTGTTAAAGAACTGAGTAGCTGGCCTGCATTCTTCCAGTACTCAGGTAACCTGTATTCCTTCAGCTTGTTGTTAAAGAACTGAGTAGCTGGCCTGCATTCTTCCAGTACTCGGGTAATCTGTATTCCTTCAGCTTGCTGTTAAAGAACTGAGTAGCTGGCCTGCATTCTTCCAGTACTCAGGGAACCTGTATTCCTTCAGCTTGTTGTTAAAGAACTGAGTAGCTGGCCTGCATTCTTACAGTACTCAGGGAACCTGTATTCCTTCAGCTTGTGGTTAAAGTACTGAGTAGCTGGCCTGCATTCTCCCAGTACTCAGGTAATCTGTATTCTCTCAGCCTATGGTTAAAGAACTGAGTAGCTGGCCTGCATTCTCCCAGTACTCAGGTAACCAGTATTCTCTCAGCCTATGGTTAAAGAACTGAGTAGCTGGCCTGCATTCTCCCAGTACTCAGGTAACCTGTATTTCCTCAGCTTGTTGCTATCCTGTGATCCAACTACCACAGTGTAATCCTGGCATCCCGTGTATTCACAGTCTCCTGGTATCCTATGTCCCCTCAGTTTTCCCTTTCTTTTTGAGTTCTCTAGTTACTCTTGGTTTATATTTATTGTTTACAGTTGTACAGTGCTTAATAAACTTGCTATTATACCATGAACATCAGTCCCTGCTAAACATGTTCTCACAATGGGAGATCCAAACGGATTCTGACAGTATGAACTGGCCCAAAACAAACAGCAGGGGAGATAATTGCAGTCTGCCTGAGGGAGTTTTCTCACAGCTCGTTAACCCCTCAGCTCCCAGGACATCACCTTCTTTAGGTTTCTTACAACTGGGAATTTTAAAGGGAAAGTTAGACCAGCTACAGACTTTAGTATCCAGTATTCAATGCATTCTACCTGAATTCCTGGGGAGACTGGTGGACCCCAGTAAAATAGCTCCAGAAAAGGGGTTTTCTTCTGACCCATGGACTAGGTATGCTAGGGGCACCTCTCCTCCACAGACAAGAGGCAGGTTCCAAAGTTTCCCTCGACCTAGCCTCTCAGAAGCAGAACGCCAGTATCGTAGAGACAATAAACTTTGCCTGTATTGTGGGGGTCAAGGACATTTTATTCTAACTTGTCCCATTCGAAAACCAAGGAATGGGGGCAGAGTGCATCTCCAATCTTTAAATACCATCTGTCACAAAACTGGTCTTCCACCTAAAGTTTCAGAGTCTGTTGCCCCAGGAGGGGGTTCTTCAGAGTATTCAGCCCCAGGAGGGGGTTCTTCAGAGTGTCCAGCCCCAAGAGGGGGTTCAAAGCGTTCAGCCCCAGTGAGGGGTTCAGCGCGTCCAGCCCCAGGAGGGGGTTCTTCAGAGTGTCCAGCCCCAGGAGGGGGTTCTTCAGAGTGTCCAGCCCCAGGAGGGGGTTCTTCAGAGTGTCCAGCCCCAGGAGTGGGTTCTTCCGAGTGTCCAGCCCCAGGAGGGGGTTCTTCCGAGTGTCCAGCCCCAGGAGGGGGTTCCGAGGGTCCAGCCCCAGGAAGGGGTTCCGAGGGTCCAGCCCCAGGAAGGGGTTCCGAGGGTCCAGAGCCAGAGAGTCTACAGAGTGCTGCCTAGCCAGAGGGTCTACAGAGTGCTGCCTAGCCAGAGGGTCTACAGAGCGCTGCCCAGCCAGAGAGCCTTCAGAGCGCTGCCCAGCCAGAGAGCCTTCAGAGCGCTGCCCAGCCAGAGAGCCTTCAGAGCGCTGCCCAGTCAGAGAGCCTTCAGAGCGCTGCCCAGCCAGAGAGCCTTCAGAGCGCAGCCCAGCCCCGTGAAGTGGGGGCTCTTTCCTCAGCCCAGCCCCGTGAAGTGGGGGCTCTTTCCTCAGCCCAGCCCCGTGAAGTGGGGGCTCTTTCCTCAGCCCAGCCCCGTGAAGTGGGGGCTCTTTCCTCAGCCCAGCCCCGTGAAGTGGGGGCGTCTGCCTTAGTCCAGCCCCAGGAGGGGGCTCTGAGCATTATGCCAGTTTCAGAAGAGGAATCTAGCACCCTTGCTTTTCACAACACAGGCCACATATCTAGGCACGTAGGCACTGCTGTAGTCCTGGGTTCCAATCCTACAACTAACTTGTTGGCTCACGATTTGGGTATAGCCCAGTCCCCCAGGACTTCCAGGAAGGACCAAATCCAAAAAGTGCCATCCAAGTCTCTAGTCAAAGTTCGGTTAGGATCATCATATATTTCTGACCAGTCTCCTGAAAGTCTGTCCCCTCCTCAGTGTCCTGATGATCCATCTCCAGTGTTTCCAGAAAATCAAGCTTCCACTTCACAGAATTCATCCAACGCTCCATCTTTGGATTCTACTCACTCCGGTTCCAGCCAAAATCTGCCTCCTTCGGTACAAATTGATTCTAATTTCTCTGGACTCAATCCGGTTCCATCCGTAGGTCCAGGGATTCCTCCGGTCCCAGCCGGTACAAGTTCGTCCGGACTCAATCTGGTCCCGTCCATATGTCCGGTTCAGTTCGTCCCGGTTCCAGCCGGTCCAGCAGTATTCCAGGTCCAGTCTGGTCAGTCCGTCCCCGTTCCAGCCGATCCAGCAATACTCCAGGCCCTGCCTGGTCAGTCTTCTTCAGTTCCAGTTGAAACCAAAACCTCAGGACCTAATCTGGTTCCGTCAGTAGGTCTAAAACCTTCATCAGTTTCAGCCTCTAAGCTTTCGTCCGATGCTTTTCATCTGTTTATTTTGATGGAGATTTATTGCAATATGTTGCTCTAGTTGATCAATTTCGCTCTCTGATGGAATCAGATCCTTCAGGTACAGTAACTCCTCCCAACATTACTCGATGTCTGTTCCTGGCATTCAGAGGAAGAGCTTTGGAGTGGGCTAACACGCTTTTCGAGAATAATGATCCTGTGTTCCATGATTTACAGATTTTCAGTAATGCAGTCTTTAAAGAATTTTCTCCTAAACCCTCGGAATCTGACTCCATTAAAAAATCTTGCTCCGAAAAGAATTCCAGTTCGTCTCCATTCAAACTACAACAGTCTGATTCAAAAGTAAGTTTGTGCAGTCCTGCCAAGGATAATCCAAGTATCTCCTTCCGTAAGAATCCGACCATTAGAATTGGTCATGTAGGAGTTTCTCCTAGCCCAATACCAAGTTCTTCACCAAAGAATTTAAAACTACAGTGCACTTCTTTGTCATCTGGAAACTGTGTATCTAAGGGAGATTCGTATCTTCCATTAGACTTGGATTCAGACTCTGAATTTGATCCAGTTTATGTTGCTACTCCTTTCCTGGGAGGTCCTGTTCCTTCCTGTTATGCTTTCATGCATGAAGAGGTTCCAGAAGTACCAAAAAGCTCTACAGGTCTCTGTATGAAAAGTCCTGGTTATAGAACAAGATTTAACTTAAGCCTCAGTGGAGTGCTAGCTCCGAAAGCACAATCTTCTCGCATTACAAATCCAGGAAAGGAACCTTCTACAGTTTCCCCAGTCCTTTCAGATGACGGAAATTCCAGTCTTGTCAATTATAGATGGTCTACCTGTTCTGAAGATGAAGATCAGGAAGACTTCTAAAAGAATCCAGTTAAGTTTTGTTTCTGGACCCTCTGGTTTCCACTTTTCTGAAGCTTTGTGCACAAGTTGTTCATCAAGTTCCTCTAGTTTTCAAGTAGGGCATCTGGAATTCGCCCTTGAGGAGGGGGGTACTGTCATGATCCGTGCCATATATCCTTTCTGCCTCTAGGTGTCACTCTCTGCCTCCTGGTCTGTCTAGCAGTTCCCACTCTGTGACCTGGCAGCATTGATTATCTAGTTATGTGCAGCTGTGGTTTGCACCTGGGAAGCTGCTATTTATCCTCTGTTCACAAGCACTCCTGTGCCAGTTCATCAAGTCTATCTTTGTGTTATGATTCCAGCACTCTGGTCTGGGGAGATCTTATAGCAAGGACCTGAGCACTGGAACGTAATGCTGGGAAAGGGAACGGGAATAGCCCCTGGCGCCCTAACTCCGTTGTCTCGCCCGTGCTGTCAGAAATCTCTTGCGAGACTATGGTTGCTTGAACCCATGGCAGCCGCGTTTGAAGGGCGGATTACGTCTGCCCAACTCCGATGCCCCCTCAGGTCTTAATGGGAGACAAAGAGAAATCCGAGACAGGGTGATAACAAAGGGCCCTCTAACTAAACAACAAAGCCAGGGGCTACAGACTAACCTAAAACTAGAATATGTGCGGAAAACCGCCAGGGAAAAGGACAACCAAAATACCCACTTGTCCACTCTCCTACCCGGCACCGCGAGTTCCGGAGAGGACTTGTGGAAGCGGAAACCTCCGCAAATGCTCCGAAACAGAATACAAAATGAAGCGGGCTAGGCCGCAGCACGCGGCAGAGCCGCAACTCACGGAAACCACACGAGATCCTCTGGCGACTATTGCGGGCAATTGAGGACCAGAAGACTCCTTGGGATGAGATGACAACTCCAAGATTCAGGAACTCTGAGGACAGGAATGACCGGACACAGCAGGACTGGAACAGACGTTCAGCAAACCTAAGCAGCATGCAGGAAGCTATTACCGGCGTCTGTGTGAAGCACTGAGAAGGTATTTAGCAGGGAGTCCTCCAATCAGATGTTCAGAGCCTGATTGACATAAATGCCGTGCAGCTGCCTTGCTGCACGACCAGAAGACAAGTGTATGTGGTTAACTTGATTGACCCTGCAACGGGGAGCGCGGTCCGCCCGTGGCGTCCCCGTTGCTAGGGTCCAGGCGGCTCAGCGCGCCCGGCGTCCCAGCGCTGCTAGGGAGCCGGCGGCTCAGCGCGCACGGCGTCCCAGCGTTGCTAGGGACCCGGCGGCTAGCACGTTAGGCGTCCCTAGTTGCTAGGCGCCGGGCCGCGAGGACATCGCGGACCACGGCGCCTAACACTTTGAGGCTGCAATATCTCAGCTCATTGTTAATGGATTACTGAGCAGCTGACCGGCATTCTCCCAGTACTCAGGTAACCTGTATTCCTTCAGCTTGTTGTTAAAGAACTGAGTAGCTGGCCTGCATTCTTCCAGTACTCAGGTAACCTGTATTCCTTCAGCTTGTTGTTAAAGAACTGAGTAGCTGGCCTGCATTCTTCCAGTACTCAGGTAACCTGTATTCCTTCAGCTTGTTGTTAAAGAACTGAGTAGCTGGCCTGCATTCTTCCTGTACTCGGGTAACCTGTATTCCTTCAGCTTGTTGGTAAAGAACTGAGTAGCTGGCCTGCATTCTTCCAGTACTCAGGGAACCTGTATTCCTTCAGCTTGTTGTTAAAGAACTGAGTAGCTGGCCTGCATTCTTCCAGTACTCCGGGAACCTGTATTCCTTCAGCTTGTTGTTAAAGAACTGAGTAGCTGGCCTGCATTCTTCCAGTACTCAGGGAACCTGTATTCCTTCAGCTTGTGGTTAAAGTACTGAGTAGCTGGCCTGCATTCTCCCAGTACTCAGGTAATCTTTATTCTCTCAGCCTATGGTTAAAGAACTGAGTAGCTGGCCTGCATTCTCCCAGTACTCAGGTAATCTGTATTCTCTCAGCCTATGGTTAAAGAACTGAGTAGCTGGCCTGCATTCTCCCAGTACTCAGGTAACCAGTATTCTCTCAGCCTATGGTTAAAGAACTGAGTAGCTGGCCTGCATTCTCCCAGTACTCAGGTAACCTGTATTTCCTCAGCTTGTTGCTATCCTGTGATTCAACTACCACAGTGTAATCCTGGCATCCCGTGTATTCAGTCTCCTGGTATCCTATGTCCCCTCAGTTTTCCCTTTCTTTTTGAGTTCTCTAGTTACTCTTGGTTTATATTTATTGTTTACAGTTGTACAGTGCTTAATAAACTTGCTATTATACCATGAACATCAGTCCCTGCTAAACATGTTCTCACAATGGGAGATCCAAACGGATTCTGACACGTCGCCCATAAAGGTAAGTGTATTCATGCCAAATTCACATTTGTCCTTGTTTAGCTTTAGATTCACTTTCTTGACAAGTTCCATTACTTGTCTCAATCTAGAATCATGTTCATCCTTTGTAGATCCCCAGACAATAATGTCATCCATCATTGTTTCAACACCTGGAATATGTTCAAAACTCATGTGTATCTTTTTGTGATATACTTCTGGAGCAGACAAAATTCCATGTGGTAGTCGAAGAAATCTGTATCGACCTTCTGGTGTATTAAATGTACACACCCAAGGCTTCCATGCGATTTAACTGTTCTTTCAGTTTTTCTCTCAGCGCAAACGGCACTTTTCTACAGGGGTGTATCACTGAAGAAACTTGCGTGTCTATATTTATTTTATGCTCTCCAGGCAAACAACTTAGACCTTCAAACAAGTCTCTGTATTCTGTAAACATCGATTTGCAGTCATCTTCTACTTGTGATGTCACCATAAAAACTTTCTTTAGCAAGCTTAGTTTCTCACAGGAACTTGATCCTAGAATCGGTTGCACATTTTTATCCACAATCAGTAGAGATGTTTTAAACTGTTGTCCCTTATATTTCAGTGTCACTAAGCATGTACCTTTCACAGGAATTTCCTCCCCAGTGTACCCTGTAACTTTCACTTTGGCTGGATGAATTTTAGGTTTTACTCTAAAAGTCTTATAGTCTTGAAACGATATTAAATTCACCTGTGCGCCAGTATCAAGCTTAAAGGGAATGACAATCTCGTTCACAGTTAAAGGGACAATCCATTCTTTCTTATCTGCACTGCAAAGTTCAATGCAATCCACAAATAACTCCTCTGTTTGTTTAACAGCATGCACATTGGTTGTTTCACTTTTCATTTTACAGCATTTGGCAAAGTGATTTAGTCTACCACATTTCATGCAGGTTTTACCATAAGCAGGGCACATTGTAGGATTGTGAGCATTTCCACATCTACTACAAATTTCCTTATTAGACTGTGGCTTAGACTGCTTCATTCTTGAGAATGGAGGTTTGCTTGGCTCTGTTTTCTGCACTACATGGACAGCAGCATCAACTTCCTTGTGTAACGTTTTGGCTTGAAATCTAGTTATTTTTGCAGATCTGCACATAATCACTGCCTTATCTAGTGTTAGGTCTTGCTCTCTCAGCAATCTCTCCATTATCAGGTATTTCACAGACAATACGATCTTTAATCAGTGAATCCTTTAAATCACCAAACTCACAGGTTTTACTGAGTGATTGCAGCTCTGTAACATACTGATCAAATCCATCTCCAGACTTCTGATCACATGTGAAAAACTTATATCTTTCATATGTCACATTTTTCCTTGGCACAAAGTAATCTTCAAACTTTTGCATTATAGAAGATAGCACCATATTATGCCCCTCATCAAACTGAAAACTATTATAAATGTCCAGCACATCCTCTCCTATCACATGGAGGAAAATGGATGCCTTAGTTTTGTCAGCCTCTGTATCAGCTCCACATGCAGCGAGATATATATTAAAACCTTTGCTTAAATCTTTTCCAGTTTTCAGACAAGTTACCAGACATCAGCATGCTGGTTGGAGGAGCTAGTTTATCCATGGTTACTCACTGTTTGAAGATAGGAGCACACGGCAGGCTTTGCAGACACTGAGTATCACAGCCTTACAGACTGCTGCAGGATTCTGCAGGATTCTTTCACACTCTGAGAGCACTAGCAGTCCAAGTTAAACTTTTTCTGACACCATGTTTTGTTCATATGTTTGGAAATCCAATCATAAGGACACAGAGACATGTGAGTTCACTGCTGTGCTGTTTTATTCCATCACCAACTCCAGACACACTGCACACTGGACCACCCACTTCCCAGCATCCCCCTGGTCCTAGGGACCATCACTGAAGATTCAGGCTTACACATATTAGTAAGGGAGTGTCTACAAATATTAAGCATTCTAATACACTAACATCACACACCTTCCCCCAGCTTCCAATTGCTTAATGTTCAGTACAATTCCATTTAATCTACACCACCATGCATTACCATTCATCCTGCAGGGAGCATTTCCTACATCACTGTATATTACCATTCACAGCCTGCAGAGTACACATACATTCCAGTGTGCATTGCCATTCACAGTATGGAGGATGGACATCCAATCAGGGCCGTAACTAGGTGTGTGCCGATGGTGCATTTCCCACAGCGCAAATGAACTGAGGTCGCACCATCTGGCAGCATCCCCCCCCCAGCACTGCCGCTATCTGAGGCAGTCATTACTCACACTAGTCCCGCCCCCGCCTCTGCAGCCACCAGCTGCCGGGACATGATATCTCTGCGGCTCTGTCTCCTCTGACATTGCCCTGCCTGCCAGCCAGCTCTGGATGCTGGATTGCGCACCTCCCACCTCCGGGTACTCAGGAGAGACGTGATGACATCAGACGTCTCTCCCAGTCCCAGCTTACTCAATTTCCTACACTGCCCTGCGCCCAGACCAGCGCCGCGTGAGGAGCTTCTAATTGTGGGGAGGAGGAGGACAATCAGGTAGGCTGTGTTAATTCCGCTATTGCACATAGGGACAGGCAATCAGAGTGAGTAAAAACACTGGAGCAGGATGTCACTTTTGTTGTAATGTGCATTCATTACTGTATCTCAAGGTAGTCTTCTTTGTGGATTTTTTTGTATATTTTGTTTTATTCTTGGCTTGCTGGTAAAAAGTGTTTTCTTGAGGCTTGCTGAAGCGGTAAACAGGATGCTTAAGTTCAAGTATTATGGTACTTTTGCTTAAAATACACTGGCAACAGTGCTTTTGATACTAATTGATTTACTGAATTTGTGTTGTCCTTTGTTCTCCTGGGTTGTCCTTGGACAACACCAAAATGCATATACCATAATGCTTAAACCTGCCTAATGTGTAAAAAGGGGGACTGTGCCTGCCTAATGTGTAACGAGGGTGACTGTGTCTGCCTAATGTGTATAAAGGGGGACTCTGCCTGCCTAATGTGTAAAAAGGGGAACTCTGCCTGCCTAATGTGCAAAAAGGGGGGCTCTACCTGCCTAATGTGTAAAAGGGGGACTCTACTGTATCTGCCTAATATGTAAAAGGGAACTCTACCTGCCGTACTGTGTAAAAGGGAGATCTGCCTGGCGTGATGTGTACAAGGGAGCTCTGTGGCCATGCCCCTTACCCATGAAGACATGCCCCTATTTTTTTTGGCGCGAGCCTACGGCACGCACTGGCCCTGTTTTATATATGGGGAGGGAGGCGCCGATGCTGTTTCTTGCACACAGCGCTAAAATGTCTAGTTACGGCACTGTGTGTGAGTGAAAGAGGCATGCGTAAGTGAAAGGCGTGTGTGTGTGAGAGGCGTTTGTGTGTGTTTAAGTGAAAGAGGCGTGTGTGTGAGAGGCATTTGTGTGTGTTTAAGTGAGAGGCGTGTGTGTGTGTGTGTGTGTGTGAGAGAGAGAAGCGTGTGTAGTGAAAGAGGCATTTGTGTGTGTTTAAGTGAAAGAGGCATGTGTGTGTGAGAGGCGTGTGTGTGTATTTGTAAATGAAAGACGCGTTTGTGTGTTTTTAAGTGAAAGAGGCATTTGTGTGTGTTTAAGTGAAAGAAGCGTGTGTGTTTTTAAGTGAAAGAAGCATGTGTGTTTAAGTGAAAGCGGCGTGTGTGTGAGAGGCATATGTGTATGTGTGTGTGTGTGTTTTTAAGTGAAAGAGGAGTTTGTGTGTTTTTAAGTGAAAGAGGTGTGTGTGTGTGTGTGTGTGTGTGTGTGTGTGTGTGTGTGTGTGAGAGAGTTGTGTGTTTTTAAGTGAGAGGCGTTTGTGTGATTTTTTATATATATCGGCACACCACTGCGCCATAGCATCTCTATTGGGACCCGCTGGTGGGTGAGGAAGTACTGTAGGTGTGCTATAAAGGTATGCTGGTGTCTATTTTATTGTGATGACTGACTTGGAGTGCCGTCCACTTTGCTTGTGTATCTATATTACTATTGGGAAAGGCACCTGAGCACACTGCTACTGTTCACCGAGTGCCGGATAGCTACATATGGTATGTGTGTGTTTGTGTGTGTGTGTGTGTGTGTGTGTGTGTGTATTCACAGCCTGCAGAGTGCACATACATTCCAATGTGCTTTACCAATCACAGCCTGCAGAGTGCACATCTAATACCAGCATGTTTTACCATACACAGCCTTCAGAGTGCACATTTAATACCAGTGTGCGCAGTCCCAGCGCTACCCGCTCAGCGAAAGGATGCAAAGCAGGGAGGCGCTAGGCTGGAGAGGCGCTCTCCCCGTTATTCATCCCTGCTGCTGCGCTGCCCTGTCCCCGCTGCTGCTGCTGCCAGCTGCTGTGCCTGTCACTGTATGACAGGCAGCGGTGACGGCAGCATGAAAAGCCTACAACCCTCCCCTCACTTGTGTGACAGCGGCTGTGTACAGATCCAAAGAGGGGGCGGAGCTACACTGGGTGGAGGGGGTGGAGCTACACAGACCAGGCTGCTGTACACAGAGGGAGAGTAATTACAGTGGCGGCCAGCCAGCCTTAGTTAAGTGGAGGGTGAGAGAGAAGTGTGTGTGTGTGTGTGTGTGTGTGTGTGTGTGTGTGATGGTGGGGGGGTGTATGTGTGTGTATGGTGGGGGTGGGGGTGTGGGGTGTGTATGTGTGTGTGTATGGTGGGGTGTGTGTGTGTGTGTGTGTGTGTGTGTGAGGTGTGTCTGTGTGCGCACATTACGCACTACTACTGGGGGGCCATTACATGTAAGGACGCTACTACTACTGGGGGGCATTACATGTAAGGACGCTACTACTACTGGGGGGACATTACATGTAAGGACGCTACTACTACTGGGGGAGCATTACATGTAAGGATGCTACTACTACTGGGGGGACATTACATGTAAGGACGCTACTACTACTGGGGGTGACATTACATGTAAGGACGCTACTACTGGGGGGACATTACATGTAAGGATGCTACTACTACTGGGGGGACATTACATGTAAGGATGCTACTACTACTGGGGGGACATTACATGTAAGGATGCTACTACTACTGGGGGGAAATTACATGTAAGGATGCTACTACTGGGGGGACATTACATGTAAGGATACTACTACTGCTGTGGGGACATTACATGTAAAGGCGCTACTACTACTGGGGGGGACATTACATGTAAGGACGCTACTACTGTGGGGACATTACATGTAAGGACGCTACTACTACTGGGGGGACATTACATGTAAGGACGCTACAACTACTGGGGGGGCATTACATGTAAGGACGCTACAACTACTGGGGGGCATTACATGTAAGGACGCTACTACTACTGGGGGGAAATTTCATGTAAGGACGCTACTACTGGGGGGACATTACATGTAAGGATGCTGCTACTACTACTGGGGGGACATTACATGTTTGGACGCTACTACTGGGGGGACATTACATGTAAGGACGCTACTACTACTGGGGGGATTACATGTAAGGACGCTACTACTGGGGGCACATTACATGTAAGTACGCTACTACTACTGGGGGGGACATTACATGTAAGGACGCTACTACTGGGGGGACATTACATGTAAGGATGCTACTACTACTGGGGGGACATTACATGTAAGGATGCTACTACTACTGGGGGGAAATTACATGTAAGGACGTTACTACTACTGGGGGGACATTACATGTAAGGATGCTACTACTGCTGTGGGGACATTACATGTAAAGGCGCTACTACTACTGGGGGGGGACATTACATGTAAGGACGCTACTACTGTGGGGACATTACATGTAAGGACTCTACAACTACTGGGGGGCATTACATGTAAGGACGCTACAACTACTGGGGGGGCATTACATGTAAGGACGCTACTACTACTGGGGGGACATTACATGTAAGGATGCTACTACTGCTGCGGGGAAATTACATGTAAGGACGCTACTACTGGGGGCACATTACATGTATGGACATTACATGTATGGACATTACATATAAGGACGCTACTACTGGGGGGGACATTACATGTAAGGATGCTACTACTACTGGGGGGACATTACATGTATGGACGCTACTACTGGGGGGACATTACAAGTAAGGATGCTACTACTACTGGGGGGATTACATGTAAGGATGCTACTACTGGGGGCACATTACATGTATGGACATTACATGTATGGACATTACATATAAGGACGCTACTACTGGGGGGGACATTACATGTAAGGACGCTACTACTACTGGGGGGGACATTACATGTAAGGATGCTACTACTACTGGGAAGGGCAGTACATGAAAGGATGGTACAACTACTGGGAGGGCATTACATGTAAGGATGCTACAACTACTGGGGGGGCATTACATGTAAGGATGCTACTACTACTGGGGGGACATTACATGTAAGGATGCTACTACTACTGGGGGGAAATTACATGTAAAGACGCTACTACTACTGTGGGGGATTATATGTAAGGACGCTACTACTGGGGGAAATTACATGTAAGGACGCTTACTACTGGGGGCACATTACATGTAAGGATGCTACTACTACTGGGGGGAATTACATGTAAGGACATTACAACTACGGGGGGCATTACATGTAAGGGCACTACTACTACTGGGGGTACATTACATGTAAGGACGCTACTACTACTGAGGGGGATTACAATGTAAGGACACTACTATTACTGGGGGGCATTGGATGCTACTGCTACTGGGGGGGGGGGCATTACATGTAAGGACGCTACTACTACTGAGGGGGTATTACAATATAAGGACGCTACTACTACTGGGGGGATATTACAAGTAAGGATGCTACTACTACTGTTGGGGCATTACATAAAACGATGCTACTACTGGGGGGGCATTACGTACAAGGACGCTACTACTACTGGGGTGGGCATTACGTATAGCGATGCTACTTCTACTGGGGGGACATTACGTATAAGGATGCTACTACTGGGGGGGCATTACGTATAAGGACACTACTACTGGGGGGCATTACGCAGAAGGATGCTACTATTACAGGGGGCATTACGTATAAGGATGGTACTTTTACTGGGGGGACATTATTTATAAGGACGCTACTACTCCTGAGGGGGGGGCATTATGTATAAGCGGCACTACTACTGAGGGGGAAGTACTACCGGGGGCTTTATGTGTATAGACGGCATACTATGAGCATTATGTATAAGGTGTGCTACTACTGTGGGTATTATGTGTATAAGCGGCACTACTACTGGGGGAATTATGTGTACAAGCGGCACTACTACTGTGGGCAGTATACAGTATGTATAAGTGGCACTACTGTGGGCATTATGTGTATAAGCGGCAGTACTACTGTGGGTAATATACAGTATGTATACGTGGCACTACTGTGGGCATTATGTGTATAAGTGGCACTACTACTGGGAGCATTGTGTGAATAAGCAGCATTACTATGTGCGGTATAATGTGATTAAGATTGTGCTTCTATGTAGTAATTTGAAATGGGGGTACTATTGTGTGGCCATGCCCATTCCTTGTGAGACCATACCCCTTTTCCCGATGTGTGCCAAAGGCACACGCTGACCCTTTGTGAAATATGGGAGGGCACAAATTTATAGTTTGCAGGGGGCGCCGATCACCCTAGCACTGGCCCTGAGTGTGCGTTACCATACACAGTCTGCAGAGTGCACATCCAATACCAGTATACATTAACATTCACAGCCTGCAGAGTGAACATCCAATACCAGTGTGCATTACCATTAATAGCCTGCAGAGTGCACATCCAATACCAGTGTGCATTACCATTCACAGCCTGCAGAGTGCACAACCAATACCAGTGTGCATTACCATTAATTGCCTGCAGAGTGAACATCCAATACCAGTGTGCATTACAATTCACAGTCTGCAGAGTACACATCCAATACCAGTGTGCATTACCATTCACAGCCTGCAGAGTGCACAACCAATACCAGTGTGCATTACCAATCACAGCCTGCAGAGTGCACATCCAATACCAGTGTGCATTACCAATCACAGCCTGCAGAGTGCACATCCAATACCAGTGTGCATTACCATTCACAGCCTGCCGAGTGCACATCCAATACCAGTGTGCATTACCATTCACAGCTTGCAGAGTGCCCATCCAATACCAGTGTGCATTACCATTAATAGCCTGCAGAGTGCACAACCAATACCAGTGTGCATTACCATTTACAGCCTGCAGAGTGCACAACCAGAGCCGGATTAAGGCGGGGGCCCAGGGGGTAAGTACCCCGGGCCCCCTTTCCAAAAGGGCCCCCTGCCGCCCACCGCAGATCTGATCTGATCTACGGTGCTGCGGTCCCTGCTCTCCGCTGTACGTACAGACAAAGCCGGCGCCGCATAGCACTACAGGACAGCTGAGCAACGGCTCAGCTGTCCAATAGTGTGTGAAACAGCTGCCTGCGCTCAGTCATTGGCTGGACGCGCAGGCTGCACAGCAGAGAGAAGAAGGAGGAGGGCTGATCACGGGCGGCATGTGGAGCACTGTGTCACAGCAGCCTGTCTGCAAACAGTAAGGCTGGCTTTTTATAAGATTTTTCTTCCCCCTGCTGCTAACATTAAAATTTAAATCTTAGGCTGTGGGTCACATATATATATATATATATATATATAAGGAAAAGGAACAATGTGTCCGGCACTCCTATAATGTAAGTTACCTTCACCCGGTGCCCTCGCAATAAACAGAATGCAGGCAGGCGACGGCGCGGCACTCAAGGCTAGAGGAAGAAAACAATGGGCGACAACCAGGTCTGCAACAACGTTTCAATCTTAATGGATTTTCATCAGGTTACAATCAATAATGCAAAACATCCTACCTTATATCCACCACCAACACCATGTGGACATGACGTCCATACCGGCGTCCCACACATGCCGCCGCGGTCCGATGCCGTCATCACGCACCTCTCCGTCAGTCAGCACGGGAACCCCCGGCCGCAGCGTCACGTCATGACGTCATCGCGCATATGCGCGTTACACGCCCCCATCACCATAACAACCGGACAGTGACTAATGAAGCTATGTAGAGAAAAAGAGACAAATGCATAATACCCATGCGAATGTGAGGAAATATCATGTCAAAATGCATAGAAAAACCTATGTATAACAATACATCCAAAAAGAACAGTAATGTCATATCACCATTAATAAGTGACACTCTTATAAAATTCAACTCTTATTATTAAACAGCAATGAGGCATTATACTTATCAAATAGCAAGTTACAATTGATCATATGATTATTTACAACATTGCTCCTAAAGTTAATTTGTCATTAAGTCCTTTAGGTGCCATGACACCCAACCGGATAATCCACTCAGTTTCCTTCTTAATCAATAGTGCCCCTCTATCACCGCCTCTCTTAGATACCGGAACATGGTCAATCATCCGGTATCTGAGGCTGGCTAAAGTATGGCGTGCCTCCAAAAAATGCCTCGCGACCGGTTGGTCGCTGCTGCCACTCTCTAACGCTAATTTGATGCTGGAGCGGTGTACCGCCATACGTTCTTTAAATTTTCGTTGTGTCTTTCCGATATATGAAAGTCCACAAGGACATATAATCTGGTACACGACGTAGCTACTATTACACGTCAGATGATCCCTGATGTTATACCTCTTACCACTACTAGGGTGCAAAAAAGTGTCACCCGGAATTAAATACTTACACGTAGTGCATGGACATCTAGTGCATCCTCTGGCTACCATTATGGAATCATCAATGACCTCAGAACGAGTTCTAGAGATATCGTTTTTTACTAAGATATCTTTCAAATTTTTGGAACGAGTATAGCATGGCATTAGATCTTTATCGTTAAATGGAAGTTCCTTATCAGATTTAACGATCCCCCAAAGATTTTTAGAGATCCTATTGATGTTGCGTGAGCAGGTATTAAACCTGCTAACCCAAGGTATTTTCTGGTACTTTAAAGATAAAAAGTCCCAGAAAATACCTTGGGTCTCTAAAAATCTTTGGGGGATCGTTAAATCTGATAAGGATTGTGCAGGGTACTCAAAGATACTTGATTGGGGAGCATACTTACCGTTGTCTCTCCAAATTTAGCCCAATTACATCAGATTTACTGCTATATATGATTTAAGACAATTAAATGAGGAAACCTTACTGGTATTAAAATGAATAAGTCTTTTATTATTTCATGGTTTGCTTACACTTAATGTTAATTTTTATTTTCCTATCACTGTATTCCTGTAACACGATACCAATAATACTGTACTATGATACTAATGATCTAGAACCGTATCTCGAATGGATGAGATACATAGCCTCTATATGATAAATACATGTTCCAGGTCCGTTAACATAAGAGAACTTTACATCACTATACCGACCCCGAGACCTGTATATAAGTTAATTTATTCACAGGAGCATTGGAATAGAGATGTGGATATGAAGAAATGATTAGATTTGATGAGACCACTGATGTACTATATGATGGGGGGAGAACATACGGTTCCCGAATGAGATTAATAAAGACCGGGCCTGCAGTAAATGACAAAGGCTGCTGTAAGATTATACAGATTTCGGGGAGTAGGGAGAACGAGATCCCCGTCCCATGGATACAATACAAACTACGATATGTGGCTTGTGATTGGAGAGCGAGAGCACGTGACCGCGACCCATTGGCCGGCGGTTGCACGTGACCGCTTACAACGATATGATTGGTGGATGCCAATCTGATTTAACCACGTCTAGGGAAGACGCTCGTGTTGCTCCCTGACGAAGCTGCCTGTTAGTGCAGTGAAACACGCGTGTAGGGCACAGCGTGCCCGCGTGTAGTCCATATATGTTATAAAATCAAATGTATATTTATTTGTAGGGAAATTGCTGTTACTAGTGAAGCTGTATGTGACTGCTTATAATTGAGGAGAAGATATGAAGCATGATTTAACTGTAACAAATGTATCTAATGCCACCTGCTGATAGCGTCTGCAACAAATGTTTCAGGTTCTAAATGCTGACAGCAGTTGATAATGTGGATACTACGTGCTGCTGGCAACAGAACTCCTAATACTCTAAGCACAGCAGCTGAGGTCCTAGATAGTATATAGGGACTTTAGCTGATTTCTGTGGATGAGAGTAATCCTATTGAATGGGAGACAGGTGATCCTATATATACGACGATATAGCTACTATCATTTATATCAGTTGCAACATTTGTGATACATTGTATGAATGTTAGAATGTTACAGTGAAGTATCCCCTGAAATGAAGGGACAGTGACAAGTTATAATACATCACACTGTAATGCACTACTTTATAGTAAATAACGTGGCAAATATCTGAAACCATAAGGTAGTCATATGTTATAATAGATGAATTTATTTACCATTACTGGGAAGGTATAATAAATGTGGGACTTAAAAAGTCTACCAGCACTACTCTGTTCAGTATTACTATATATTATATTCTATTATATTACATCATATTAAAGGAACATTAGTAAGGGATATGATATGTGAGATCGATGTATAAATTTAAGTGATTAAAGCGAGTCTGGTATAACAAAACACAGACTATCGCATGAGGCTGGAAATATATGTGGTGGATATTATAAATAGGTATTGCTATATCCCTTAATGATCCATACCATAGTTGGGACTGCTATATCCCCTAAACAAAACCCCCCTTTTCTATATTTGATTATATCATACTAATGAGATACGAGTAAGAGATATGATAGGTGGGATTGACTTATATCCTTAAAGGAGTATGGTCCCCTAGAACGTTACAGCCTACACATCTTAATAGAGGAGTGATCTAAGCGGATCTGATAGTATAAAATACAGATTACCGCATGAGGTTGGAAATATGTGTGGTGGACATTAGAAATAGGGATTGCTATATCCCTTAAGGATCCATACCACAGTTGGGATCGCTATATCCCCTAAATAAAATCTCATTTATTTCTCTTTATATATACCCTTACAAATTCTGTGGTGGATATTAGAAATAGGGACTGCTACATCCCTTAATGATCCATACCATAATTGGGACTGCCGTATCTCCTAATCAAATCCCTTCGATCCCCCCTTTTTACACATACCCTTGAAAAATTTGTATTTGAGTACCAACATAGACAGTGAGTGCAAATCAATACTTACCTTCCCGGAGAACAATTTGGAGATAGAGATATTCATCTTGCAGCTAATTCCGGCCCAGCATCATAATATTGAGATGCAGTAGCATTAATTGACTATATATAATTATTATATTCATTCATTGGTAGTCAATCTGCGTCTATATAATCTGGTGATATTTTTAGTCCCTAAATTGGGATTTGTCCCCAGAAGATTTTGCTGAATAAATAGACATCATAGATAGCCGGTTAACAATATTAAAGTAACAGCCATTGCATTGTAAGAATTATATTGCCAATGGATCAGATAATGGCAATATTTAAATAGATATAATAATCCCACGAATATTACACATATCAAATACACGCGGACACGCTTTTTAAATCTTTTCTTCACAATTTCCTATCTCATAGGTGTCACTTATATGTTAGTCTGTCTGATTTTAACTCTTATGTTTCACTGTTGTCTGGGTAATAATTTATAATTTAATGTATATTTAATAAAGGCTAAGTTTTAAGATAAGTAAACTCTGTTCTAGTGCGTCAACCATACAGTTTCCTCTTATTTTTCCTCTCAACCTGATTGATGACAACTAAGCCTGTTTTTCATTTTTGTTACCCCTGATGAAGTCAATAAGACGAAACGTGTTGGGTTTGTCAGTCAGAAGTTTCCAACCTATTTTGTGAAGATACTCCCTCTCAAGCTTGCACCTTATAAGAGGGGTGTCTGTTTCAGGTCCCCAGTTACAAACATTCTCCAGTATACAACTCATGCTTATGAAAATAACACTGGAAGATCCTGTGTAAACACATTTTACTTAGCGCACTTGGAAAATTGTTTTATATATATATATATATATATATATATATATATGTATGTATAGAGCACTGGTCACACCCCCATACCAGTAGCCACACCCCCACCACTGGTCACACCCCTGCTGCGGCGCACAATAGGCCCTTCATAGATGTCAGCTCCAGGCCTATGAGGACCTTAATCTGGCACTGCTAATGACTCCTGGTTCACCAAACTGTATCTTTGTATGATGAGGGAGAGTTCTTCATTTGCATTGCTGAATGATACACCCCAAAGCTGAGTCCTATCCCAAGAGAACAGAATCAAACAAATCTGACTGATGATATGAATCTATTAGTGAAAGACACAGAAAAAGCTGTAAAGAAATAGCAATGT
The DNA here is from genome assembly GCF_028390025.1 of Pseudophryne corroboree. NCBI lineage: Eukaryota > Metazoa > Chordata > Amphibia > Anura > Myobatrachidae > Pseudophryne > Pseudophryne corroboree. The sequence continues at coordinate 295,298,579 of NC_086453.1, read as the reverse complement.
ATTTGGGTAAGGTTACACGAAAACACCAGTAATGAAGGAGTTATGTGAAGCTGAAGGTCCCCTTTAAACACTTATTATTGTTGCGATGAGTTTGTATTGCACTGTATAATTCTCTCTATTTAGTATGTAAACACTTTTGAACAACATTTTTTCTTTCAGCTTTTTGCTGTAATATTTAGTGTTCTTGATATATTTTTTTATAGGAATTATATTTCCCCATTGCACAACCCAGTGGTACACACTGCAGCTTTATAAATTAGTGATAATAATTGTTATTGCCCTCTGTGGACTTAAAAGGCGATTGGTCTACTCAATAAAATATTTATGTAAGGAATTATATTTGTGAAAAAAACACACAGAAATGAATGTCAACCTCTTGAGAGAATACACAGTCTTTAAATAAATAAAAATGGACCAGTCAGAAGTGGATGTAACAAAATACTGTCTTGCTGATCATGGAACATACCAGACAAACCTCTGCATTTGTTCCAGGTCTGCCTATCTTTTATTTGCCTTATATGCAGTATTAAATACAGCGGTATTGTGTGCAGTAGTATTGTATGCAGTAACGTGGCCAGTGTTGTTGTATTCAGTGTTATTATATGCCATAGTAATCTGTGCAGTATATTGTATGCAGTGGTCTTGTATGCAGTAATACTGGCCCTTTACTCAGAGGTAGACACAGTTCCGATGTTTGCAAAGTTCAGCGATTATTTGCTGCTGTTAATGCTCAGAAAGTCTAGGAAACCTTAACTGCGCGCACGCAAACTGATAAGTGTGATGGTGATGGCATACGCTTATACGCACAACATTGCTATAATTTGATTATGCAATCTATTGGCGGTTCAGGGTGGAGACAGGGAGGTGACCTAAAGTCTTTGCAGAAGAAGGCGTCATGGGTTTGTTATGGACGTGTCATGGCGTGTTCAGCATGCAGCTGCAAACTCTTTCGTAGCCCGTAGCAACAGAGGCCATATCAAGGAGTTGATGTTCCCGGCATGTAGTGGTTAGTAGTACCTACCAAATGTGGACCAAGAAGAACAGCTGGTGAGCCATCAAGAAGGTCATAGGCGCCAATGATGTGTGTGTGGGAAGTGAAGGCTAGCTCGCCTGGTGCGATGCCACAGAAGAGGTACTGTAGCACAAGTTGCAGAAAAAGTGAATGCTGGCTTTGATAGAAAGGTGTCAGAACATGCAGTGCCTCGCAATTTGCTGAATATGGGGCTGTGTAGCCGAAGTTTGGTCAAAGTGCCCATGCTTACCAGTAATACGCTCAGCAGGGGTCTCTGAGTGCTGAGAACAATAAATCCCCCCCATGAATGGAGTGGTTTGAGGAATATGACAAAAAATTCAAGGTGTTGACTTGACATTCAAATTACCCAAATGTCAATCAAATCAAGCATGTGTGAGATTTGCAGAAAGAACACCTCGCAACTTGGACTTAAAGGATCTGCTGCTAAGGTCTTGGTGCCAGATACCACAGGACAACTTCAGAGGTCTAGTGCAGGCCATGCCTCGAATAGTCAGAGCTGTTTTGGTGGAAATATTAGACAGGTGACACGTACAGTATTTAACATTTGCAATACTTGTAACGTGTGGGTTTTCCATAACTACAGTAATATAGCTACAATATGTTGAAAGTGGAGTGCGCTGCTGCACGACTCCATGTTGCTACCCATCCAAGGAAGCTTCATTACCTGTGCAAAGATGGCCACAGAAGCTACTACTGAGCATGTGCAGAGCCATCTTGGTACTGTGTGAGAGTACCACAGTGGGAGGCAGTAGTCTTCCACTTAGCTCCAGTGAGATCTGCAGTGACCTGCTAATATAACCATTGTTCCAGTATCCTGCACTGCTACCCGGAACCTACATATACTCAACAGCTGGTGAGCTGTATAACACCATGCTCCGCTCCATCTATCAGTGGGGGTAATTCCAAGTTGATCGCAGCAGGATTTTTGTTAGCAATTGGGCAAAACCATGTGCACTGCAGGGGAGGCAGATATAACATGTGCAGAGAGAGTTAGATTTGGGTGGGGTGTGTTCAATCTGCAATCTAATTTTCAGTGTAAAAATAAAGCAGCCAGTATTTACCCTGCACAGAAATAAAATAACCCACCCAAATCTAACTCTTTCTGCACATGTTATATCTGCCTCCCCTGCAGTGCACATGGTTTTGCCCAATTGCTATCAAAAATCCTGCTGCGATCAACTTGGAATTACCCCCAGTGTGTATAACTGAGTACGCCTATACTTGCTTTATCTTCAATAAAATTAATCCATTGGTTAAGAAACTGGGCTGTTCGTACATGTAGACAAAATTATTGGACAAACCCCTGCAGAAGTGAAATTCCGTGCTCCTGCAGCAGACACGTGTTTGTGAAGGTATAAAACTTGTAGAGGGACACTGATTAGATCATTTGCTAATGAAATGACTTGCCGGAAGGAGCTAAGCGAGTTTGAAAAGAGAATGATCGTAGACTGTGCGATGCTATGTTTACAGGGCGACGATGGACTCATATACAGAAAATTTGGTACCCCGGATGGACTGGCCAGCTCAGAGTCCAGATTTTAACCCCATTGAGAACCTCTGGGACGAATTTGAGCGACAGTGTGTTCTAAGCCGACTTGACATTCTTCAGTGTCGCAATTGGTCACTGTATGTAAGGTGGAATGGCAAAATATACCGCCTGTTGTTGTCCAAGAACTTGTGGACAGTTTAGTAATCACTGCATGTGGTGGACCTAAAAAGTACAGACATCAATACAATCTCGTTGATCTATATGCTGTCAGTGCCCAATCACTTTTGTCTAGACAGTGTAGTTGTAAGGCATCTGCTGGTGTGTACAGAAACTCTGCTACATCTTCAAGCCTCTTCACACATATTTCTAACACAATATACTAAATATGTATTTTTTTAACTACACCCAGTGGCAAACGCAGGATTTCTAGAGGGGGGTTTCCAAATGCAGTCCACAATCCCCCACTCTGCAGAACACTGGAGCAAATGCGTGAGTCTAGGGGAGCAGTAGAAGAACCTAGTAACGACCCTGGACCTTAATGTAAACATTGGTCATTTTGTATGTACGGAATACAGTATTAAAATTTAAAACTATATATAGTCTATAGTATAGGCTGTATCAAACATTTCAATAATATAAATAAATGGTCAGGAAAAGGTTAAACATACCATAATAAGTAATACACAAACATAATAGAACTAGTACTGCACTTTTTAAGCACACATTCTCCCACCTCATGGTATGGCTCCTGTCTCTTCTTCCTGGTAGGGTTTCTGCTCTCTAGTCAAGTGCACTGATTAGGGACTCAGATCCACACACCCCGCAAACTTTTTGAAGACGCTGCTACAACTGGGCATGTGCAGCAGCTCTGCTCTGTCTCTCAAACTGTATGATGTAGCGGCTGCTCTAGTAATCATATTATATATCATTGCTATTGTTGTCATAATTTGAGCCACTTGCCAAGAGAAGGGGGGTTTCTGGGAAACCAGAACCCCGCCATCTGCGTTTGCCTATAGCACCCTGTTATTCTCCTCAATAAGTTGTTTAGTGCTCCTAACATTGAGCAGAAGAGAAAGTACTTGATGATCATTTATGTGTGTATGATATTACTCTCTTTATATCCTTGAGTAGCAGAGGTCCTCACAGTGGGCCTGATTCAGAGTAGCATGTAAGGGCTGCATATGTGATCTTTGTCATTACACATGCACCCAAGGCACCTGTATATGCATTTATGGGGATCTGCAGCCTACTCAGAGTAGCGCAGAGGTCACCAAGATCTTCCCTTGCAGCTAAAAGGGTGTAATTAGGCAGTGACGAGGTATGCACACTTAGGGTAAGTGTAGTGTGGGCGTGTCCTGTGGGTGTCGCTGGAGCTGTGGGCTTTTCAGAGGGGAGGGTGCGGAGAGCTCCCACTGATTTCAGATGGATCATTTGCTCCAAGAACAGAGCTGGAGGGAGCTTCCAGTGATCTTTTCTGTAGTTATAGTTGGTAACTGGAGAGCGCTACTATGCTATCTCCATGATGCTCTTTTTGTGAAGCATCTGTCCTTTACTAAGATGCCCTGATTGCAGTTGGAAACACTTAGGGGCGTATTTATCGCCATCCGCATCTTGGATGCGGATGTCATGTGATCCAATCGCCCCAACTCGCACTGCAATAACTGATTACATCCCAGGGATGTATCAATTATCACATGCAGGGACAGAGCTTGCGGTCAAGCTCTGTCCCTGCAATGCCTCTTCGCAGCATCATCGGTGTATTTTTTCGTAAAAAATACACCGATGTCCTGCTGCACATGCGCCGCCCCTGCCGACATCGCTGCTATCGCCGCCGCCCGGTCCACTCCCCCACCCGTCGCGACTATCCCCGCATGCCTGTAAATATAATGTTTCATGCGCTTTGTGTTACTAAAGCTGCTCAAATAAAATAATGGAAATTGATAAACAGTAATGAGCGCTTAGAAAAGTTATGTGGCACCTGTAAAAAAAAAATTTTATTAGCATATGTTTACAGCTCTTTTTAGGAGCTTTGTTGCGGTATGGCACAGTCCATGAGAGATCTAACTATCCCTACCTCACTCCCAGTCCACGGGATTCCTCAGCCTGATGGTAAAAGTCGCTGTCCGTGGCTTAGATGTTCTTCTCCTCCACCGCTGCGTCCAGCGGAGAGGCGGAGTGTGGCGGGGTTTAGCGGGTGACGTCACTCGGCGGCGTCCGATCTCTCCGGCGGCAGAATGTCCTTGTAATACCGCTATCCACCAACGCGTTTCGTGCTGTACCTAGCACTTCTTCAAGGTTGGATATGTGATTAAAAGGTGGAGATATCACTACAACACTGTAGACTGCTTTCCCGTAGACCTCTGTTATGGCTCGAAGGGTGTGCCAGAAGTAAACATATGCTAATAAAAAATTTTTTTTACAGGTGCCACATAACTTTTCTAAGCGCTCATTACTGTTTATCATCTATCCCCGCATGCCGCAGGCCCCCCAGCAGGATAATGCTTCTGCTGGGCTGCCAGGCGCCAGATCCTGTGTGCTGCGGTGACCCCCGGTGCTGTAAAGTGTGCTGCCGCTTTGCAGCGTCACTTTACTGCACCGGGGTCACATTGCAGCATATGAGGGACTCGGCGTTCGGCAACACTCAGCGGAGCCGCGGACACCGGCTCCCTGGACAGTTGAGTATGTTTTATTTTTGTTTTTCCTTTTTTTAACACTTTGATCAGCTTGTGTGTCCATCGGACACACATAGCTTATTACTGGAGCCAGGTCCCGCTCAGCTTTCTCATTATCACAGGGCACACTGTGGTATTTTTTCACATTTCTATTTTAGTAAATCTGGTAAGATCGCATTTCCCATTATAAGTATGGGGAATGTGATGTGGCTTACTAAAAAAAAGTGAATTAAAGGGTTTGGAGCAGTTTTACATGAAGACTGCTACAAATGCCCTTTAATACATTCAGGAGATACTAAAATAATGTTAAAAGGGTGTGGAAACACCCCTTTTCACATTATTATAGTAAAAATAATGTTAAATAGACCTCTAAATAATTAGATCAGTCTGTATGAAGGGGTTCAGTATAATTTACCGCCGCTCAGGATGCTGAATGTCATTATTCCGACATCAGCATCCCGAGCGGTGGAATGCTGGCGGGGGGCGAGCGCCACTAAGCCCCTTGCAGGCTCGGTGGCGAGTTTAGCTTGCCACAGGTTCTATGCTCCCTCTATGGGTGTCAGGAACACCCATAGAGGGGGAATCGCCTACCTCGCCGGTATACCGGCGGCGGTATGGTGCCCCTATCGGTATCCCAGCATCTGTATTATGACCGCCGGGATCCCGACTGTAGGTATGCTAACCGCATACCATATGAAGCTTATGCCAAGCAGGAATAGCATACTTACCTACACTCCCGTAAGTTGCAGGAGGCTCACGATTTTTCAGGTAGTTGCCTGCACCCAAGGAAGAATGGCCAGATCTCCCGCATCCCACCTGCTTCCTAGCAAAGTGGGTAGGATGAGGAGCTTATACCTTGTATTTGCAGCTCCGTGTAGCGTGGGCCCCCTACCCACGGATCCCCGAATCATGGCCTAGTGAAGTGACAGCCTGGCTCCACCCCCCCAATTGGACCATAGATTTGATTTGTATTTGTTTTTATATGCAGTTGTTTTTATATGCAGTTGTTTTTATATGCAGTTGCAGCTTGAGTTTTGTACGACTGAGTGAATGCACGTAAATTAGTCTCTAATATGCCGCTTGCGTACTAAGATACACCATCAGTCACACATCAGTCTCACCATCGAACATATGAGCAGACCTGCTCAGAAAGTCTGTCGGAACTACATTGCCAGAGCTATTACTACTGTGTACAAGATGCAGTCGCTGGCTGAGACACACCGACAAAATGGATGTGACACCCTGCTTTTTAATAGCCACCACCCTCATGACCTCCCATGAGTGCACACTGACTCTCTGCATCCACATTCTCTCTGGGACCACCATTGGTTACCAATCTCAATGCATGTGCAGTGTGACTCAGATTGATGGTAAGTACAAAAGAAGTCGCCAAACTGCGCAAACATCAGCATACCATCCAACTCTGAATTAGACCCATAGTTCCACTGTTAGCTTGCAGGCCTGTGCCCTTGTTTCAGTTCAAATCACTCAAAGGGGGAACTACAGTTTACTTTCCTTATGGCTTCTGGATTTTTGGATTAAAGCCTGTATCATTACTTTTATTTGTCTTCAGCTGGGAACACACTTACTCCAAAACGCCATTTTGGAGCGACACATCACTTACATCGCTCAGTGTTTACCCAGGATTGTGCGCTCCCAGGATTGTGTAATGTGCTGCACATCAAACCAAGCGTCCATCGCTAGCGTCCTGTGTTGTGTTAATTAAGGACGGAACATGATCGTTCCTATGTTAAAAAGAATCCCCTTTGCGCCAGTGTGTACTCAACTTTAGATTTGTGGCCAGCTAAGATGGAGTTGTGACCCCTTCTCAGGGGTGAAAGTACGACGGTACGGTACAGCGTACTATTAAGAGATTGGCAGCCATACCGCCCGTCCCGCAGCTGCTGTGAGCACTTTTGTATTAAAGTGCTCACGGCATAACAGGCCACTAGTTGGCTGAGAATGGTTCTCTCTCAGCCAACTAGTGGCCTGTTACCATGGTAACGGCTGCTGATGAGGAGGGAAAGCAGCGCCGTTCCTGGCTCTACCTGTCCTCGCGCCCAGCGTGCATTCTCCTTCCCCTGCTGCATGGTCCCGGCTCTCCATGGTGCTGGCGCTGCACGGGTTACTGGGTCCCTTGTGTGATCCTCCCAGCCCAGAGCTGCCACAGTGTATTTTTCTGCGGGGATGGTGCTGCTGCTGCTCCCCGCGGTTTTGCAGGTGAGTGCCTGCGCCTCTTCAAATAGTGTTCCCCCTGTGTGGTGCCATGATCCAAACTGTCTCCTACCCTCCCCCCTTTTTCCCTGGCCCCACTCTACTCACTGTGGCCTTTACTTTCCCCTCTGTTGCCCCACTTTCCCCCCCTGAGGCCCCACTTTACCCACTGTGTCCCCCTAATCTCCCCTCTGTGTCCCCAATTTCCCTTCTGTGGACCCACTCTGCTCCCTGTGTCCCCCACTGTCCCCTCTGTGGCCCCACTCTCCCCACTGTGGCCTCACTCTCCCCACTATGTCCCCTACTCTCCCCTCTGTTGGCCCACTCTGCTCCCTATGTCCCCCCACTCCCTATGTCCCCCCACTCTCCCCCCGTGGCCCCACTATCCCCCCCTGTGGCCTCACTCTCCTCCATGTGTCCCCTACTCTCTCCTCTGTGTCCCTACTCTAACCCCTTTGGATTTCCTTAATATACAGTATGTATAATGGGTTCTACTGTCTGGCGTAACATATATAAGGGGCTCTGTTATGGGGCGTAGCAAGTATAAGGGGCTCTTCTGTGCGGTGTAATGTGAATAACGGGCAGTACTGTAGATGTTCACATGCCCCTATTTTCCATGGTCACGCCCATTATGCCACATGACCATGCCCATTTTTGCCCGCGTGCCTTCGGTGCACACACACAGTACCACTAAGACTTTTTTTTACTTGCACCACTGCCCCTTCTGCACACCTCAGGATACACAACATGTGTATCTTATTCGTCACCCTATTTACAACAACTTTTCCAAAACTTCTGCCATTTAACTGCTTGTTTCAGTCTAATTTCATTATTAAACAGCTGGGAGGACTAATGGCAAAAAGTGTTTGCATCTCATCAAGGGCCCATGCATGGCCATTTAAATATTTGTGTTTAATTGCTTTCCAGTGAAAATAAATGCAAGGCAATGTGCTATATGCATCTGACAGCATATTCGAGCTAAGTACATCTGCTCAATTCTCATTTTGCATTAAGAAATATGGCACTTGGAATTTGGTTTTGTAGTTCTTGTGCCGTACTCAAAGTGACTGAGTGGCACCTGCAGACTTGCTTGGTTCACAAATAAAGTCACAGAGAAAACAGATACTTTCATTGACAATAAATGCAGAAAATAAGAAAGGCTTCTGGCTTTACACTAACGTTACCATTAATTAGTAGGACAGTATCAGTCAGGGCTGAACCATCTCATTATTATTTCCATCGATTTGGAACCCGATTACATTAACGAAGGGTGCTGATAATAAAAAAAAAACTATTTTCATTGATTTTTTTTCTGCTTAAGATTATTTATTTTGTATTATTTTTCAATCTATATCTTTCTTGTATACATATGTAAAAGTTTAAACAATATTGACAAATATTGTACGTGTTTTTAAATCAGACCATTTATTTGACTATATTTGAAATAGTGCAACCCAGCAGTGGACCTAAAAACACCATTCACTTTTATTTCTCGTCTTTGTATAATGAATAGCAGAACCCCTTAACTGAAACCAATCTACCATACTGTATATGTGATAAGACATCTGTCATTAGGAATATTTTACGTAGATCAAAGGCCAAACAATTTTCACATGGAACCACCAATTTTTGGAACATGAACTACAGTAGGTGTCATTTAGCAGGTTAAGAGTGTGGCATTCTTAATATGGGTGTATCTTGTGTGTACGCAGGCGTAGCATAGGCTGTTCCAAGACAAAGACACTTTGCCCTGAAATTTTAGGATCTCTGTAGATTGCAGATGTATCATAGACCAACTCAAAATGTAAAGACTGGCAATAGACCATCGGCCCAACCATTGATTATTTATAATAAAGAGAAATATAAATCAAGGATTTACTATCCATTGTGTTTGTAAACATGACTGACCATGCTGAAAAATCAACCCACAATAGACAAAAAAAATAAACTACTAAATGAACAAAGTGCTCCTAAGACAAGTCAGTCATCCCCCTATGATATGATTGAGGCAGGAGAAATGGCTGCTGTGTACAGATGTGGTTGCCATCAGCTTAACTGTAAATGTGGTCGCATTGCGATTGCATCTAGTCGTGCCCACATGCAACCCATTTTATTCCAGCCTTCTGCCCCCTGTCACTCTAGCCCTGTCTTTCCAGTCTCCTGTCCCATATCTCTCCAGCTTTCTAATTCATTACTCCAGCCTTCTGCCCTATAACTCCAGCATCCTGTCTTTTCAGTTTCCTACCCTGTCACTCCAGCCTCCTTCCCCCTGTCACTCTAGCTTCCTGCCCAGTGTGTCTCCAGCCTCCAGCCCCCTGTCACTCCAGCATTCTGCCTTTTGTTATTTCAGCCTCCCTGGCTCCTGAGTGTGTTCCACAGAATCCTGCCTTGCCGTATACCTTGTCTGCACTGCCTGCTGTCAACAGTGCTTCACTTGGCTTCTGCCACAATAAGATTACAAAGACTTCACCCATTACCTTCAGTAAATCTGTAAGCTTTCTGGTTCTCAGTATGCAACAACTACAGAATGGTAAAGTGGTGGGCTTGGCGGCACAAATACATCATTGGCTAGATAGCTGGGCAGAGCTACGATGACACGATTCAGCGCGAATTGCATCATCGGGTACCCGTCAGACCGCCCACTGGTGCTCTGTTGTGGGCAGCCGAGGGGGGATAGTGGAGGCTGGCAGCGGATGCGGGAGACTTGCCCACCTTTTCAGGGGGCCGAGAGCACCACTTGATTTTTGGGAGCCTTCCAGCCATTCCAAGAGGGTAGGCAAGTATGTGTTTACCACAGCCCTCCTATCAAGGCTGTTGCCGTAAGCACGAACTCTGGCATGTAATTAACCCCTGTATTACAGTGAGCTAGTTTGATTCTGTGAGTACTATACCTCCACGTACAGCCATTGCACTCAGCAGCACAGTCTCTCTCCACCAGTATCCAGTGACCGTTTGTTTCTGTCCAAGCACAGATATATCCAGTCAGTACAGGATTGCACCTTGTCCAGTTTAGTCCTGCACTCCTGTACCCCTCAGAGCTACACTTAGTAACAAGTGCACACCAGTGCAGTATCATCCAAATCTGACTCCATTCTGGTTCAAGTTTCCAACTCCAGTCCGGTCCAAGTCTAGTCCTGCTCAAGTATCTGACTCCAGTCTGGTCCAGTTCCAGTGTGGTCCAGTACCTACAGTTCAGTTCCAGTCTGGTTTAAGTCCAGTTCGAGTCCAGTCCAGTATCCGTGTCTGGTTCCAGTCAGACACTGGAAGCAACCCAGAGTCCAGTCTATTCTAAGTTGCTACAATGACTACTTAGGACTGCCTGAGTCTGTGTCCACTGTCTATCCTGACTGATATGGACAGCGAAGATCCTGACAAACACTTTTAGCACTGAGCTGCTACTTTTTATATTAATGTATCGCCTTTTAACACTTAAACTCCTGCTCCATGTCTCTCCAGCCTTCTGCCCGTCACTCCAGCCTCCTGTCTTTCTAGCCTCCCTCCCCATCATTTTTTACTCATGCCCCCTGTCACTCCGAAATGCTGCTGAGACAACACCACCCGAACTCCTCTTTACATGACTGCCTGAACCCAAAAGAAGATGCTGTTGCTGCCGGGCAATCTAAGACACAACTAGACTATCAGGGGTCATGGGTCAACAGTTCATCATGTCGTTTTATCATCCATGTAGACATGATGAATGTCCACATGATAACTCTCGACCAATCATACCCAACCTGGAATGTTGACACACAGACCCCATTTCTGTTACAATTCAGGAGAACCAGCACATATAGCAAGCAACCCTATTATGCAGACATTCTGATGACAAAGTTTCATATGCTTGCCTCTACCAATAGGGAAACAGCAGGTAATGATTATCATTTTCTAATTGTAAAGCGCAACGTAATATGCCGCGCTATATAAGAAACTGTTAATAAATAAATAATTTTGTGTGTCGAATTTTAATGCTTAACGTTACATTCTGTCATGTCTATAGTTAATGGACAAGTCAACGGTTCTTTTAGATATAACAAATATGATGGGTATAGATTAGTGATGAGCACCGGAAATTTTTCGGGTTTTGTGTTTTGGTTTTGGGTTCGGTTCCGCGGCCGTGTTTTGGGTTCGAACGCGTTTTGGCAAAACCTCACCGAATTTTTTTTGTCGGATTCGGGTGTGTTTTGGATTTGGGTGTTTTTTTCAAAAAACCCTAAAAAACAGCTTAAATCATAGAATTTGGGGGTCATTTTGATCCCAAAGTATTATTAACCTCAATAACCATAATTTCCACTAATTTTCAGTCTATTCTGAACACCTCACACCTCACAATATTATTTTTAGTCCTAAAATTTGCACCTGGCCCATCTAGGAGTGGCACTGCAGTGTCAATCAAGACAGGATGGCCCTTCCAAAAAATTGTCCCCAAACAGCACATGATGCAAAGAAAAAAAGAGGCGCACCAAGGTGGCTGTGTGACTAAGCTAAGCGACCCTAGTGGCCGACACAAACACCTGGCCCATCTAGGAGTGGCACTGCAGTGTCACGCAGGATGGCCCTTCAAAAAAACACCCCCCAAACAGCACATGACGCAAAGAAAAAAAGAGGCGCAATGAGGTAGCTGTGTGACTAAGATAAGCGACCCAAGTGGCCGACACAAACACCTGGCCCATCTAGGAGTGGCACTGCAGTGTCACGCAGGATGGCCCTTCCAAAAACTACTCCCCAAACAGCACATGACGCAAAGAAAAATGAAAGAAAAAAGAGGTGCAAGATGGAATTGTCCTTGGGCCCTCCCACCCACCCTTATGTTGTATAAACAGGACATGCACACTTTAACCAACCCATCATTTCAGTGACAGGGTCTGCCACACGACTGTGACTGAAATGACGGGTTGGTTTGGACCCCACCAAAAAAGAAGCAATTAATCTCTCCTTGCACAAACTGGCTCTACAGAGGCAAGATGTCCACCTCATCATCATCCTCCGATATATCACCGTGTACATCCCCCTCCTCACAGATTATCAATTCGTCCCCACTGGAATCCACCATCTCAGCTCCCTGTGTACTTTGTGGAGGCAATTGCTGCTGGTGAATGTCTCCACGGAGGAATTGATTATAATTCATTTTAATGAACATCATCTTCTCCACATTTTCTGGATGTAACCTCGTACGCCGATTGCTGACAAGGTGAGCGGCGGCACTAAACACTCTTTCGGAGTACACACTTGTGGGAGGGCAACTTAGGTAGAATAAAGCCAGTTTGTGCAAGGGCCTCCAAATTGCCTCTTTTTCCTGCCAGTATAAGTACGGACTGTCTGACGTGCCTACTTGGATGCGGTCACTCATATAATCCTCCACCATTCTTTCAATGGGGAGAGAATCATATGCAGTGACAGTAGACGACATGTCCGTAATCGTTGTCAGGTCCTTCAGTCCGGACCAGATGTCAGCATCGGCAGTCGCTCCAGACTGCCCTGCATCACCGCCAGCGGGTGGGCTCGGAATTCTGAGCCTTTTCCTCGCACCCCCAGTTGCGGGAGAATGTGAAGGAGGAGATGTTGACAGGTCGCGTTCCGCTTGACTTGACAATTTTCTCACCAGCAGTTCTTTGAACCCCAGCAGACTTGTGTCTGCCGGAAAGAGAGATCCAAGGTAGGTTTTAAATCTAGGATCGAGCACGGTGGCCAAAATGTAGTGCTCTGATTTCAACAGATTGACCACCCGTGAATCCTTGTTAAGCGAATTAAGGGCTCCATCCACAAGTCCCACATGCCTAGCGGAATCGCTCTGTGTTAGCTCCTCCTTCAATGTCTCCAGCTTCTTCTGCAAAAGCCTGATGAGGGGAATGACCTGACTCAGGCTGGCAGTGTCTGAGCTGACTTCACGTGTGGCAAGTTCAAAAGGTTGCAGAACCTTGCACAACGTTGAAATCATTCTCCACTGCGCTTGAGACAGGTGCATTCCACCTCCTATATCGTGCTCAGTTGTATAGGCTTAAATGGCCTTTTGCTGCTCCTCCAACCTCTGAAGCATATAGAGGGTTGAATTCCACCTCGTTACCACTTCTTGCTTCAGATGATGGCAGGGCAGGTTCAGGCGTTTTTGGTGGTGCTCCAGTCTTCTGTACGTGGTGCCTGTACGCCGAAAGTGTGCCGCAATTCTTCTGGCCACCGACAGCATCTCTTGCACGCCCCTCTCGTTTTTTAAATAATTCTGCACCACCAAATTCAAGGTATGTGCAAAACATGGGACGTGCTGGAATTTGCCCAGATTTAATGCACACACAATATTGCTGGCGTTGTCCGATGCCACAAATCCACAGGAGAGTCCAATTGGGGTAAGCCATTCTGCGATGATCTTCCTCAGTTGCCGTAAGAGGTTTTCAGCTGTGTGCGTATTCTGGAAAGCGGTGATACAAAGCGTAGCCTGCCTAGGAAAGAGTTGGCGTTTGCGAGATGCTGCTACTGGTGCCGCCGCTGCTGTTCTTGCGGCGGGAGTCAATACATCTACCCAGTGGGCTGTCACATTCATACAGTCCTGAGTCTGCCCTGCTCCACTTGTCCACATGTCCGTGGTTAAGTGGACATTGGGTACAACTGCATTTTTTAGGACACTGGTGAGTCTTTTTCTGAGGTCTGTGTACATTTTCGGTATCGCCTGCCTAGAGAAATGGAACCTAGATGGTATTTGGTACCGGGGACACAGTACCTCCAACAAGTCTCTAGTTGGCTCTGCAGTAATGATGGATACCGGAACCACGTTTCTCACCGCCCAGGATGCCAAGGCCTCAGTTATCCGCTTTGCAGCAGGATGACTGCTGTGATATTTCATCTTCCTCGCAAAGGACTGTTGGACAGTCAATTGCTTGGTGGAAGTAGTAAAAGTGGTCTTACGACTTCCCCTCTGGGATGACGATCGACTCCCAGCAGCAACAACAGCAGCGCCAGCAGCAGTAGGCGTTACACGCAAGGGTGCATCGGAGGAATCCCAGGCAGGAGAGGACTCGTCAGAATTGCCAGTGACATGGCCTGCAGGACTATTGGCATTCCTGGGGAAGGAGGAAATTGACACTGAGGGAGTTGGTGGGGTGGTTTGCGTGAGCTTGGTTACAAGAGGAAGGGATTTACTGGTCAGTGGACTGCTTCCGCTGTCGCCCAAAGTTTTTGAACTTGTCACTGACTTATGATGAATGCGCTGCAGGTGACGTATAAGGGAGGATGTTCCGAGGTGGTTAACGTCCTTACCCCTACTTATTACAGCTTGACAAAGGGAACACACGGCTTGACAAATGTTGTCCGCATTTCTGTTTAAATACTTCCACACTGAAGAGCTGATTTTTTTGGTATTTTCACCAGGCATGTCAATGGCCATATTCCTCCCACGGACAACAGGTGTCTCTCCGGGTGCCTGACTTAAACAAACCACCTCACCATCAGAATCCTCCTGGTCAATTTCCTCCCCAGCGCCAGCAACACCCATATCCTCCTCATCCTGGTGTACTTCAACACTGACATCTTCAATCTGACTATCAGGAACTGGACTGCGGGTGCTCGTCCAGCACTTGCAGGGGGCGTGCAAATGGTGGAAGGCGCATGCTCTTCACGTCCAGTGTTGGGAAGGTCAGGCATCGCAACCGACACAATTGGACTCTCCTTGTGGATTTGTGATTTCGAAGAACGCACAGTTCTTTGCTGTGCTTTTGCCAGCTTAAGTCTTTTCATTTTTCTAGCGAGAGGCTGAGTGCTTCCATCCTCATGTGAAGCTGAACCACTAGCCATGAACATTGGCCAGGGCCTCAGCCGTTCCTTGCCACTCCGTGTGGTAAATGGCATATTGGCAAGTTTACGCTTCTCCTCCGACGATTTTATTTTAGATTTTTGTGTCCTTTTTTTACTGATATTTGGTGTTTTGGATTTTACATGCTCTGTACTATGACATTGGGCATCGGCCTTGGCAGGCGACGTTGATGGCATTTCATCGTCTCGGCCATGACTAGTGGCAGCAGCTTCAGCACGAGGTGGAAGTGGATCTTGATCTTTCCCTATTTTTGGAACCTCAACATTTTTGTTCTCCATATTTTAATAGGCACAACTAAAAGGCACCTCAGGTAAACAATGGAGATGGATGGATACTAGTATACTTATGGATGACGAGCGACTGCCGACACAGAGGTAGCTACAGCCGTGGACTACCGTACTGCGTCTGCTAGTATAGACTGGATGATAATGATATAAAAAATATATATATATCACTACTGCAGGACAGGTATATATTGTATAATGACGGACCTGCTGGACACTGTCAGCACTGCAGACTCCTAAACTACTAGTATGAAGAAGATAGAAAAAAAAAAACCACCACAGGTAGGTATACAATTATGGACGAGCGACTGCCGACACAGAGGTAGCTACAGCCGTGGACTACCGTACTGCGTCTGCTAGTATAGACTGGATGATAATGATATAAAAAATATATATATATCACTACTGCAGGACAGGTATATATTATATAATGACGGACCTGCTGGACACTGTCAGCACTGCAGACTCCTAAACTACTAGTATGAAGAAGATAGAAAGAAAAAAAACCACCACAGGTAGGTATACAATTATGGACGAGCGACTGCCGACACAGAGGTAGCTACAGCCGTGGACTACCGTACTGCGTCTGCTAGTATAGACTGGATGATAATGATATAAAAAATATATATATATCACTACTGCAGGACAGGTATATATTATATAATGACGGACCTGCTGGACACTGTCAGCACTGCAGACTCCTAAACTACTAGTATGAAGAAGATAGAAAGAAAAAAAACCACCACAGGTAGGTATACAATTATGGACGAGCGACTGCCGACACAGAGGTAGCTACAGCCGTGGACTACCGTACTGCGTCTGCTAGTATAGACTGGATGATAATGATATAAAAAATATATATATATCACTACTGCAGGACAGGTATATATTATATAATGACGGACCTGCTGGACACTGTCAGCACTGCAGACTCCTAAACTACTAGTATGAAGAAGACAGAAATATAATGAATGACGGACCTGCTGGACACTGTCAGCAGAATGCGTTTATAGAATAAATAAAAAAAACACCACACGAGTGTTTAACTTTTTCAGGCAGACAATATACTGGTGGTCACTGCTGGTCAGTCACACTGGCACTCTGGCAGCAAAAGTGTGCACTGTTAAATATGTACTCCTGCTATAACTGCTCCCCAGTCTCCCCCACAATTAAGCTGTGTGAGCAGTGAGCACTACTCAGCACAGTCAGATATACATAGATGATATTATCATGCAGCACACTGAGGCTGAGCACAGATATGGTATGTGACTGTGTATCGTTTTTTTTCAGGCAGAGAACGGATTATATTAAATAATATATAAAACTGGTGGTCACTAGTATAACTATCAGCAAAACTCTGCACTCTCTGAGTACTCCTAATGCTCCAGTAAATCAAGTGTCTCACTCTCTATCTAAACGGAGAGGACGCCAGCCACGTCCTCTCCCTATCAATCTCAATGCACGTGTGAAAATGGCGGCGACACGCGGCTCCTTATATAGAATTCGAGTCTCGCGATAGAATACGAGCCTCGCGAGAATCCGACAGCGGGATGATGACGTTCGGGCGTGCTCGGGTTAGCCGAGCAAGGCGGGAAGATCCGAGTCTGCCTCGGACCCGTGTAAAAAGCGTGAAGTTCGGGGGGGTTCGATTTCCGAGAAACCGAACCCGCTCATCACTAGTATAGATGGTACTTTGTAATAGACAATAAAATATGAAAGACAGTAAATCCTGGTTTTTGGACCAGCAATAGAAGTCAAACACGAATCTTAGTATATTTACCCCAAAGTGTCAATTCTTCTAAACCTGAGGCTGTTTCTGGAAACAAAGTACATTTAGTAACTGTAAAATTTTACTTTCCCCTTCAAGAGTGCTATGTACTTATGTGACTTATGCAAATCAGCATACACAATAAAAGGCATCCCAGATATCTCCCTTTTCATAGCAGCCTATGAATATGATTCCATGGACGCCTGTCCTTGGAATACGTAACTACAGTATATCTCATTCCCGCTTTCAATAGCATTCACATAACATATACAGCATTACTACTGCGCGGCCACAACTCGAGAGACGGCCTTATCTTCACCAGAGAAACAAATCCAACTATATTAGTTATAACTCTATAAAAATGAATTTTCACATCCCATGAAAAGGGAATAACTAGGCTTGCCAAAGTGATTTATTGCAGAAATACAGAATCAAAGGATGTAAATGAATACAGTGCTCATACAGGCTGGATGTAAGCAGTTTACACTGAAGGCGACCAATTAGCATGTAATCTCAGTACTATTTATCAAAGTCTTCCGAATGCCAAATTTTTATGAAAAATAATGAAAAATAATTTGAGGGGGGGAAAAATAGAGTTAGAATCATCTTATTGGCCTGTGCTGTTCTGTATTTTTGTGGTTACGGAAAGCTCATGACTCACATTTTAAATATATATGATGACATTGATGAAAGCCGGTGCGCGGGTCACTGTATATAATGTAACCGACAGCATTACAATGTAAAGCAAAAAATGGACTAGCGCTAATAAAATAAAGGATGCCGTTAAAATGCCTCCGGATGGGATCCTAGCGGTCGAAATACCGACACCGGAATCACAAACGACGGAATAAGACCGGCCTCAAAAACCCCAACGGAGCTCAGGATCCTGGCATCAAAATACAGATGCCCGGAATCCAGATCGTTTTTCCAGCGGGACGCACTCGCGTCCTGCTGCGGGGGTTGTAGGTTAGGTTTATGCATTTATGCATTAGAAGGAGGGTTAGGGTGCAGGGACGGAAAGGTTATGCTTAGGTACCGGGCAGGTGGAGTTAGAGTAAGACACTTGGAAGGCAAGGCTAGGGTTAGGCACTAAGCGGGGAGGGTTAGGTTTAGGCAGCAGGGATGGGAGGGTTAGGCACCCCCAGGGAGGGTTAGGGTTAGGCACCACTGGGGAGAGTTAGGGTTCGGTACCTCCGGGGAAGGTTAGGGTTAGGCACCACTGGGGAGAGTTAGGGTTCGGCACCTCCGGGGAAGGTTAGGGTTAGGCACCACTGGGGAGAGTTAGGGTTCGACACCTCTGGGGGAGAGTTAGGGTTAGGCACCACTAGGGAGGGTTAGGGTACGGCACCCACAAGGGAGGGTTAGGGTAGGGGGCAGGGGAGGGTTAGGGTACTTTTGGAGGGGCTGTTGGGATTCTGATGGTTGGGATGCCGCTTTTGGGATTCTGACCGCCAGCATCCCATCCATCGGATATTAAACTGAATCCTAAAATAAATATATATTTTAAATACCCACCAATATAGTAGATTTAAGTAGTCAAGACACAGTATAAAATTATGTATGTTTCATAGCTAAACCACGAATATATAAGAGAATCTGTGAAAGAACTTTTTCAGTATGTTCACATAACAACAGCCCTTTTAGTAAATTCATCTGTCTTAGGCTGTAATAAAAATATACTGAGTGTGAATGAAGTGTCAGTTCAAGTTCAATAAGATACTAAAATGTGAGCACTGCGCACTCAGCTGTTGAAATAGTCTGTGGAACTACAAGTCCCATAATAGTGGGAATACCTGCATGAGCTCAATGCAGTTTACAGAGGATCCATGGTGGATTCTTCAAATCGGGTGTGGTATGTTAGGTAGAATAGATTTAGGTCGATACTGTCTAGGTCGAAAACTATTGGTCAACAGTAAGTATGTCAACATGGTTTATAGGTCGACAGGGACTCTAGGTCGACATGTACTAGGTCGACATGAAGAATAAAGTTCGACATGAGTTTAAAAAAAAAAAATGGTGTCGTTTTCTTCGTAGAGTGACCGGGAACCACAATTAGTGCACCGTGTCCCCTCGCATGGCTTGCCATGCTTCGGGCAAGGTGCCTCCTAGAAACCATGTCGACCTACTTACTTTCGACCAATAGT